>NW_026252467.1:0-81352 GCF_025094135.1 Mucor mucedo | reverse complement strand
ACAAGAAATTGTATTAAATTTTCGATAATGGTATTTTTATTTTTCAAGCTTATGATTGAGAAAGAAAGCTCGATCAGAATAATCATGTCTAAAGTCAAGCTTTAAAGGAAAATGAAGGAAGGGCTGGATTTTTATTTAATATTTATTTTATAAAAAAAAAAATGTTTACTACGCAGGTGACAATTGAGACAAAAAGGTTGCTGTATTTTGATGAATCACCAAAAACCATTGTTTGAGACTCATATAAGTCAAAGTTTCAGAATCAAGATTGTTGATTGCTTCATCGACCGGAATTCTCTTTAAAATGCGTTGAGTAGAATCCCAAATGATAGGATTGCTTGTGAATTCCTCAGGGATATTTTGTTTCAAGTTATCAAAAGTGTCTTGTGCTAAAGAATGAGTTAGTTATTTAATACACGAAGCATTTGAATGCAATTGACTTTACCAACTCCGGGTAATGTTATGTCCCATGCAACGTCCTCTTGGAGCATATCGGCAAGGTCATCAATACGGGGTCGGACAACATCAATATTAAATAGCTTTTTGTTCAAATCTTGAAGAAGATTGACAAGTCGGTTCTTGAATTCTGGTACGAGCATAATTCGTTTGATCAAAGGTCGTTGATCCCAACCCCAGATAGCTGAATAATTACCAGACGACAATCGAGAGATGTTCGTGAGAGTGTTACCAAGACAAAAATCAAGATCATGAGGGATGTAAATATACTGTTGTGTCTTGGGATTCTGATAAATAAAAAAGTTGTTGTTGTTAATAATATAACCATCGGAATAACCACCCAAAATCTCAACCGCCATGCTAAATTGTTACTTATAGATTAGTAACAAATCATTAATTGTAACAAAAAATAGGTTACACTTACGAACGAAGAAACGCTTCCGTATCCATAGTCTTATTCCAAACAGCTGCAGCATCAGATGTGTTAACAGGAGCTTCAGCAATGAATTTTGTGAAATCCATCAAAGGCTGGAAATTATCCTTGGATTCACCATCTGCTTCTTCCTTGACTTTGTATTGACCACCTGCATATGCAGTGATATTGTTTTCATAATAAGCTAAATCAGAAGTATCTCCGGCAGATGAAGGCGCACCCGTTCCTTGATAGAGATAACCATTTTTATAAGAAGTATCGCCTCCAGCAAATTCATTGGCCAACCATGGATTTTGAAAAGCTTCAACAAGACCAAATAAACCAATCTCTCGATCATTCATGAACACACGAACATAAGAAAATTCCGTAGAAGCTACACCGACCGAAGACAAGATATCATAACCCATTTGCTCCCGTACATAAGAAGGATCAAAACCCAGACCACGAAGTTTAATGCGCCGATAACCAAACAAGGATTCCTTCTTTTGTATTTTTAAGATGTAAGATAGCTTGGCCAACAATTGGCTACTACGGCCGGATAATGAGAGTTCGACATTCTTGAATTGAAATGCATCTTTTAAGGAAATGTAAGAAACCGTTGTATCCACGGTTACAGGATCAGCTAGGTAGCTACGATGCATTAAGTCCAATGCCGTTTGGTTAGCAATGAAATGAATGGTAGGGATTTCGTCATCCTTATGCAATGATGAAACCACACGATCTCTTGGGCTGGTAGCAGAATATACCTGAGGTATACGAGCATTGGGGTGCTTGTTCCAGGTACGATTAAAAAATTCATGCGGCGTGCTTTCAATGGCTTGGGGAGAGCGTAAAAATGGTTCCAATAACTGCTCACCAGTGGCGTTGGCTGTTTTAGCATATCGATATCCTGACTTTGGAATGGGAGCCTCTCCTGAAAAAATAATAGGGTAGGTCGAATTCGACTTCAATGGATAAGCAATATCGTCTACTACAACAGACATGGAAGTATAAAGGGTTTGGTTCAAAGTAGCAATTACTTTATAGTCCATCATTTGAGCATGACTGGTGTTAGCAAAAAGTAAAAGAATAACTAAATTATGCACGTTAGCCCATATTTTGTTTTTTGTAAAATTTAATAAAAAGTAAATTACAAGATGCGATTGCGACAACTTTTGAATGAATCATTTTTGTGTATAGAGAGAGAATAAAAGTAATAGTACATTTGTCGATTCTTTATATACTTAACAGATTCTAGAAAATACAGTAAAACGACTGCGCTCACAATTGTTGAGAAGGACAGAATCTTGGCATGACACACCACTTTGTTGATTGGGCATTGTTATTATTTTACTGCATACTGTTAGTCTGTTTTGATAACTTTCATATTATTAAGTTTAATAAAGGATTATCATATACTGTATGCGCCTGTCAATTTGCTTTTTAAAAAAGTAAAGTAATGCATTACTGTATTCTTGCTATGAAAAAGTATACTTTTAAATAGAATTTAAAAATAGATGCTATGTAATGTTTGCATTGAAATTAAAAAAAAATACAGGAGCTGAATCAGGTGGAGCCGAACTAAACAAACACTTTTCGCCAAGATTTTGTGTATCCCTATCACGTTGGATCCATATAGCACGTATTCTTGTTGTATCGATATCTATGTGTTAACTAGAAAAAGAGATAACACACTTTTCATCTTTTGCTAATTCTGCAAAGAAAAAAAAAGGTCTTTAAAAGCAAAGGGAATCTTCGTATATCTGATTCTTTTTTTTTTTTTTTTTGTATGAACTCGTATATCTGATTCTGTAGATTCTTAGGCTTGTGTTATGTCCCATGATCGGGTTACTTTGTAACACTATTTAAGGTATATATTTTTTTCTTCCGAAACGCGATGGTACCACAAAATAAACAAGCGGAGACCAACTTATAATAAATGGTAAATGACAATTACCAACAGTATGGTACATGGTCATAAAAATTATGGTTCTCATAGCTGTATATAAATATATAATAATGATAAAAAGCCCTTTTAATCATCACAATAGCGACAGCAACTTATAATGATTAGTCATTATAAAAGATGTCAGATTTCGATCAAATAAATTTAGATAATTCTGTCAATAACCACCTTGACGTGTGGTGAACAATGAAAGCAAATACTATTTTTAGAATTAAGATGTGCTATTTAGGTATTTTTGGGTCTTTATCAGGGGAAAAAATTCGATGCAACTCCTTGGCTAGAGTACATACCAGCATTTCTTAATATAATAATTACTTGAAAGTTTTGTAGTTACTCACTGCGTAATATAAATTATACTTATGCGCATTTTGTAACTTTTAAAAATATTAAACCAACCTGGAGACTTTGTCGTGAAAGCATTCCCAGAAACAGCACATTTAGTAGAGTATATTGCTAGAATACACGGGTGGCATAGATATTTTATACTAGTTAATCTATATACTTTGAGAGAAAGTATATGATCTAATTAAAAACGAGAGTTAAAGAGAATGTGTGCAATAGTTTGTCAACATATTTCAGGTTCTTAATGTTTATAAGCCCAATTTAAAAACGTGTATTCACATCTACCTCAAATAAAAAATCTGTCTGACCATCTTTTTGTAATGACAAAATTCATAGCATTATAGCCTTACTTTCAAGAGCATAGACCAATATAAAACATATTACGATTTTAATGTAGATTAAGTATTACAATAAAGTGCGAAAAGGCTATGTTCTATCAAAGCCGAACTCTAAAATCTTAGGATATTTACTAAATTTAACCAGAATCAATCAGTAGTTTTTTAAATTAGATGATCAATGATGTTTAACTTGACAGTTCTACTTCATTTACAAGGTTAGCTACTTAGATAAACGGGGATATAAGCTCTGACAAACTACTATGAGTTGTGTGTGTGATCATTGGCCCAAACAAAAAAAAAAAAAAAAAAAAAAAAAAATCTGTTTCTGTATCATGGTCTGAGTTACTCTCTGTCATGTACTGATGCAGCATTATGATAAAGCATAAGAAATAATAGAAGCTTGGACAATTATTGACAAAGCCAAAGTTCTGTACTGTTACGTTATATTCCATTGCTTAAAAATTTACGATTTACTAAAGTCTGATCATGGATCATTCTTGTTTCAAGTTACAGCTACGGCATTTAAATCAAACAATCACGTATTAAACAAACGAGAGGATAAGACAGCTTATTTCTATCAAATATTTCGACATGCTCGATACATGGATTGTCTTAAACAGAAATTCTTGTTACTGTCTATTAACGCATAAATTAGGCTGTTTTTTAGGGATTTGGGCATCTGTGTGTCGCTTAACCAAGTAGGTTTAATACCATTCAGATAGAGTCCATTTTTCCTTTGTCCTGTTAGAAATATCTACTACCCATTTCATACGGCTGCAACTATTTTTTATCCCCCCCCCAAGTACGACGAAAGAACCCAAACTAAGCTGATTTTCAAAATTTATAATTAGCTTTTTCTTTTTTTAAAACATGTCCATGACAGTCGACATCAAAGACTTTTCTAGTCCTCAGTTTGATGCCAAAGAGTGGATCAATTCCGTTTTAAAGCCTACTATTAGTATAAATGAAGAGGATGATGGTGGAGCCAAAGACACCACGATTTTAGTAACCAAGCTTCAAATGCTTAGTGAATCCGCCTCTCGTCAATTCGACCAACAATCCACTGCCGTCATTAAATCCATGCCGCGTATACTCTATGATTTAAAACTCATTTCAGACAATGCCACATCTACTCATCAAGGTGTGGAAGCCGTAAAAAAAAATCTTGGTCTAATTGAAGGTGAGGCAGCCCTGGATAAGTTGCGAAAGCCTCACATAGCCAAAACACGAATGGAGCAGTGTCGAGCGCTCTTGATGGAGAAGGCCGAGGAATTGGAACAACAGCAAAAGGAAAGGGAAGCGTTGGAAGCGCTTATGAGACAAGCAGAAGAAAAAAAGAAGCAAGAGATGGCAGTACCTGTTGTGGAACAAGAGGTGGAACAAGTAAAGGCGGTGGACGAGCCAAAAGATCAGCCTGAAAAAGAAAAGGTAGTGGTAGAGGAAAAAAAGGCATTGGATGAAGGATTAGAATACGGACACGTACAATTGCCACCGCTTAGAGCACCAACACCACGAAGAGTACCTACACCCGTGAATGCACCGCCACCACCACAAGAGGATAATGGATATTTACAACAGACGAGTAATGTCTTTAAAAAGATCGGAGTGCCTGTAAGTCATTGATGTATAAATGTAGTGTGTTTTTGTTGTATTCACTCTTTTAAAAATTGGTACAGTTTTGGCAGTAGAAAGTTCATACCATCCGGCTGGCAGGATATACACATAAGACTCGAAAGTCAGGGCTCGGATGAAGGAAGATCCCTTTTTTTACGCATGATGTGAGAGAATAAATGCATGCGTTTTATTTTATCTCTGGCAAACTACGTCAATTAGCTGAAAGAGCTTATATATTTATATATATATATATTACAGTGATACCTTTATCAACTTTTTTTTTCTTCTGGAAATACAAACTGTGTAAATTCTGGTTTTGATGCACGATAAATAATTTATCCCAAGGTGGATCATTTTGGATATGATTTAAGTCACTGATAATTTCTACAAATGCATTGTTTTTTTTTCAGAAAAATACTGTGGTTACATCTTTTTTTTTTTTCAGATAAAAAAAACATTATTATGATCTTCATCAGTCGCAACCATGCCCTCTGTATTTATTTTGAGCTCGAGTTTACCAAAGACAACATAACCAAGGTCTTGGAAAGGTTTTGTCCTTTAAGCATTTCATATGAAGTTTGCTATTTGGATAATCCCACTGATCCAGTTTTAGTGTCCAAGGAAAAAATAGCAAGCAAACCTGATGTCTTTCATGTATACAAATCTTAGCGAAAAAGCGAATGGAAAGGAATACTCAAGAAAGACAACGTTTATTAAAAAAAATATAAATAGCTAAAATAAACAATCATTACATTTGCTTGTAAATAATGTTACCGGATGATCTTTTTAAGTCATAATATTATGCAACCGAACTTCATGTTGGTATACGTATTACCACATAATGTAAGCTCATGGTCTTAAGCTACGCAATCTCCAAACTGATAATAAATCAATCGTCCACAATCATCTTGATAGATGAATAATCCCCAACATTTTAATACATTTCTATCATCTATTTTATTTAGAGACTTCTAAATTAGCGCGGATTTAAGACAAAATAGTGGATTGATCACAAGAACTCTATCATGTCTAGAAAACAGTAAAAATAGTAAGCTCAATTTCACCAGTAAAATGTATTGCCTATTAACCTCTGGTAATTCCATCGTTCCTAGGAGCTTGGATATTTTTAGAGATACTTCCTTATTTGATTCGGTATTAAACGATCCTTTCTTCTTGATCTTATAAAGCCAACATGATTAGCTTTTTTATTTTTGGTTTTTATGTTTATAGATTGAAGCAAGTGTTGCTGATACTAGCAATGTATGTACACATGCCACACATTTTTACACCAAGTAGCGCTATCATTAACTTTACTCTGCATTACGGCGTCACGTCGCTTTTCTCATTAAAATTTGACTCATATTCATGGTTCCTGCAAATGAATTGTTTTGGTAGACAATAATCTTACATTGGGAAATTAGGTTTTTCGATAATCATCATTATAAATCTACCTAACTTTTCCATCATGATAATTTGAACCACGGGCTGTGCTTTTGTTTACTAAGCTGCGCCATTCTTGGAGTGAGCCACGGCAAATGATATGCCTTTAATAAGGTTTGGGTTAGAACTCCTACCATGAATTAAAAATGCATTGCAATGAATTCTAAAACAGCTATCTCTGATGAAGAATTGGAATTTTCAGTAGCTTTGCTAGCCTGAGTAATTTAGTTTCTACAACTTTGGAGTGGTATGAGTCATTTTTGTGAAGCATTGCCCGTCCTCCATGCTGGCTTGGGTTTCCCTAGAGTCTTTTTTGTTTAACTTACTATTGTGCCATGGGTTATGATGGTTCAACATATGTTCCCTTTGGAGGCTGTTTTATCTTTGTGCCCGACACAGATTGCTTGGCATCGTGCTTGTGCACAGATATTTTATAAAAAAAGTCAAGAAGCACTGCTAAAACAGACGGTTGTATTAAACTCAGTGTTTACAAATATAAACAATGTACGAAAAGTATATAAATACATTTTGTTTTTTTTTATGTCTCTGGACAAAAATAAACTATCCATGAAGAAGCTGAGGCTCAAAAAGCCATGTTTGGGGGGAGGGGATCGGATGATGAATTAACAGCTGTTCCTTAAAAAAAAAGAAAAGAACTTGTACCCCTTTATTTCTATTTCTCTTTCTCTTATATACATTTTGCTATGACAAGCATAGATCATAAGCTTCGTGACTTGGAAAAGCAAGTGCAGCAATTTACCATGGTAACGAGACAATGAAATATTAATTTTTTTTTTTTTTACCTCTCTCTCTTCTCTTCTCTTTCTCTATTTTTTTTTCTTCTCCCTTTTTTTTTTATATTTCACCATTATTAATATCCCACCCATTTTCAATAGACCATGAGTGATCATCAAGGCTTAAATGACCATGGTAAGTTCAGTTTGTAAATTGTACCCCAAGTAAGTTGTCTCCTAAAGTTTTCCGGATTGCAACTATAGAAAGACGACATCGTAACAAACAGGAAAGTAGCAGTAATCAAGACAATGTTCCCCTGCAGATTTACAAAACGCGTGCCTTGCCCCCCCTTCATCAGCAGCAACAACAACAATATAAGTATACTCATGAAGAGGAAGAAGATGAGGCATCACGCGATGATAACACCTGTATCGGCAGTATCTTGCAACGAGCAGCTACTGCTCGTTGTCGTCCCACCGTCATGGAAAAACCCAACATTACACAGTCCAGAAGTTTGAGAAGTACCACTGGAAGAAAACCAGTGAGGGATGAAATCGTCCCACCCGTGCCTACTCAAGAAGATGAAGAGCTTCGTTTTGCCATGCAGCGTGTCTGGGCTGTTCTAGACGCTGAAACCAATCCACAGGTAAAAAAAAAAAAAAATCGATAATGATTATGTGTGAGATGAGCTGTTAAAATTAAAGAAAAAAGCTGTTTAACAGGAACCTGCTGCTCCCGTTGCCGTCGCTGCTGCTGTTGCCCCTACCACAATGATGCCTAGCGAGGGAAACGACATGGATAAATCCAACATGGTGAGCACAGGTCGTATCCAGACAGTTCCATTAAAGACTTTTACCACCCGAATCTACATTGACGATGCCAAAAACCATAAAGTGGTACAACTCACCAATCTTTTGACAACAGCCATGGTCGTACAATATTTAAAAAAGAAGGGTTTAGTGGATCAATCGGATGAATGGACTCTCTTTGAAATTGCCAATAGTCATGGTGTTGGTAAGTTATCCCCTCATAACTAAAAAACTGGCTCCTTAATAATTTTAAAACATTGATTATTTTAGAAAGACCGCTTCGTCAATGGGAAATCGTGCTTGATATTGTTAGTATTTGGGAACCTGATGCAAGTAATGCTCTCCTAGTTAAAAAATATTCATATTATTATACTTTAACTTCAGAGGTAAGGGTGAAAAAAAAAGAGGGAGTAAAAAGATGACTGATAATATTCTTCTCCCAAATAACAGAGCATCTTTAATAAAAAGATTCCTCCAATGCATGGTTGGTTGTCCATCGAGTATAAAAAAGGGAAATGGCAAAAGCGCTATTGCTTTATCAAGGATAATGCTATACATCATGCCAAGGATAACAATAAGGTATAATTTTATTTTATTTTTATTTTATTTATTATACTAACCAGCCCACACAATCTTATAATAAAGGGGTCATCCACTTCGATTTTATGTCATTTAGGAACTTACGATGTCTACACTTTACTTTCACCTTTAAAACAAAGTCCAACTCCATTTGTATTTGCCATCCGTGCACAAGATCGATCCAGCATGTTTGAACGAGAAGGAGATTATATGCGATGTTTAGCAGTGGAGGATCAAGATGAAATGAAAGATTGGGTTTTAAGTATCCGTGGTACAAAGGTAACACACATATTTTTCTTAAATGAAATGTATTTTTAAACAAATTTAATATATAGAGTCATATCCAATATGGTTACCATCCAAATCGTATCATGAACCCATTGGCCCATATCTCTCTCGAGGCTTCCTCTTCCGCTGATGAACCTGCTTTACGTCGTCACAAATCCACACGTGAAGCCGCGTCTCTGCCCAAAAGTGAATCCACACGTCGCGTGGTGGATGAAAAGCAACCGATACAAAGATCTCTGACAAGAAGTGGCACAACACGAGGCTCTCAGCGTAACCCAACCGTTTCCACCAGTACCGGTGCTGTAGAAGCCGCCTCTTCTACACCACTCGTTGACACCACGGAAGAAAGCACGTATGTTAAGGGTTCTTTATTAGCTAAAGAAGAACTGGCGGATCGACACGAAGAACCACAAACGCTGATCCATATTGATGACCGTATCAAGTTTGCTAAGGGCAGTTTACTAGACAAGAAAGAAAACCCACTTCCTACTACCGCTGTTTCCGGTGCAGCTGGTAAAATGACGCGATCCAAGAGTGTACGTGAGGTGAGTTCGACGACAGCTGGAGCCACAGAGGATCAGCCTAGACGCCACATGTCGCTAAGAAGAAAGCCAACGACGAGCAACAACAATAAAAAACATCATGATGTCCCACTTCCTAATACAACAACGACACTTTCCTCATCATCATCACCACCTGCTTACTCTACACCCAATAGTACCTTACTTCGATTAGATGATACACCCGAAAGATTTCATTCAAGAGAGTTACATGGAAGACATGTGAAACCTTTATTAAATTTCGATTCAAATGAAAAACCTACCACCACCCTCCATAGAAAATAAGCTCTTTTATATATATATATGCATATATATATAATTTTTTTTTTTTTTTTTTTTTTTTTTTTTATATATATCAGTGTATGTTTTTTTCTTCTTCTTTCATAATAAAAAAAGACTGGTTTTAGGACTGGAGGTTGATAAAAGATTGTTGCTGCTTAACTGCAGGAGAAGGCGTGTTATTTTCTTTGGAATCCAGTAAATCATCTGTTGGTAACTGACCGGTCTTTTGTAATTCAGCAATTTCAGCAGCAGCTTTTTTTTTTAAGAAAAATAAATAAAAATATAATGAGCACTGTTGTTTCTCTATGGTCACATTCAACTTACTTAAAAATCTTCCACCAGGTCCTCGAGGTCGACGCATAGCATGCTTATGTCGACTTTCATGAAGGTATGGCTTTCTTGTACGTTCCAATTTATGTAATTCTTCCAACTTTAAACGAGCAGCACGACGTTTAAGAATGCGATGATATTGTTTTGCGTTCACATACAATGGCTCTTCTTCCACAGCTGGTGCAGTAGCGGATGGTACGGCGGGTACTGCTTTTCTTTCTCTCGTTAGTTTCTTGTGTATATGTGTTTTAATTATTTTGTTTTACCTTGTGTCTGTTGTGCCATCATACCACTAGGCTACAATGAGAAGAAAGGGTTAACATGATTCCCACAAAATGAAATAAGTGAAAAAGAATTTCTTACCAAAGAAACATGTTGTTGTGAAAAACGACCGTAATTTAAAGGTGAGTGTTGACCTTCACTCTAAATTATTTGTAAGGTTAAAACAAAGAAAATTAAGTCATGTAATGTTCTTTTTTACCATGGATTCCTGAGTAGCCACTGGA
This sequence comes from Mucor mucedo, assembly GCF_025094135.1. Lineage (NCBI taxonomy): Eukaryota > Fungi > Mucoromycota > Mucoromycetes > Mucorales > Mucoraceae > Mucor > Mucor mucedo. The sequence goes on along the minus strand of NW_026252467.1, from coordinate 70,695 downwards.
ATGGTAGGACTAGCCGTGGTAGAATTACCATTGGATTCAGTATAGGAATTCATTTGGTTTATGTATAGAGAAAAGTGGGGTAATATAAATATATATATATGCAAATTTTAATATGAAGGCCCGTAACTGATTTTAACAAAAAAAAAAAGCTGTCAGTATAAAGGAACAAATATGATAGGATAAGACTTTCTTCCAATCAAAAAGAAAAAAAAAATAGAAAAAGGACGATTAAAAAGAGAGAGAAAGAGAGAGAGAGGAGGTAAGTGAGGGCTGGGAAAATAAAGACAAAAAGAGTATACGTCACCCGCCCCTTGGTGATATTCACAGCCCCCTTCTTTAGTTTTTGTTGACCCAAAAATAAAAAATAATAAAATAGGTATGAATCCTTTTCAAGTCTTTCATGATAACAAGAAATTTTACTTGAAAATCAGTCAACATACAGATGATTGTGCAGACGAATTAAATCGTCGCATTCGAAACTTTGACAGCTTACAAGAGAAGGATGCAGAGCTTGAGCTTTATCACCTGATTTTAAAACATGCTCGTCATTGTGACTTGTCTCATTGTGTTGCTCAACAGATGGAAGCCAATTTACAGCATTTGATATTGTCCTTTGTGTCACCTTCATATCCTTTACTCGTTTGCCGTCTGGATCTTGTCAAACAAGACACTTTGAACGAAGATCAGCTACTTTTACTACTTAATTATGCCTGTCACTTGTGGTCTGATCCTCGTATCTACGTACGTCGCAAATCCATGGAGCTTGTACAGCGTATCATTCCTCTTTTACCGCAGGTGGATATCTCTCTCATTCTACAGTACCTTCACACGCTAGATATCACCCTTACAGACTTAGACAAGATCCTCTCTTCTGAATACACCGAATTCTTCCATACGCCTATGACCCTGGATCGAGAATGCATCAAACGCCTAGTCCGAATCGTCCTCAGTATTATTTCACACCACCCTTTCACTTTCCCCCGCGATGCTGCACCCATGGATTTGCCTATCCAAAACCTCTTGCCTTTACTGTTTGAAATTTGCTGTGCCAATGACGATGACACGGTGGATTTCATGTACACCATCCTGACAATTTTCAAGGGTGGAGATACCCACTTGTTAAAATCCTTGGAGATCACGCCACATCGTGTGTTTCTTTACTTTCTAAAGGTGTGTGGCGGCACGCATGATATCTTGATTGATTTCTTGTTGGACAAAGATTCGGAATTCTTGAGCTTTTTCATTCAATATCTAAAGTATGCGGTAGAAGATGGAGATGTCTTGTTGGATATCTTGGATGAAGATGAAAGGGATGGCTTATTAACGGTGGTGGTGAATATCACCTTGGTCCTAGAAAAAGACGCATTTCCTTATAATACAGCTCCCTTGCTAAGACGTCTCGTTCAATTAGAAGAATTACTTTTGTAATTCAAGGAAAAAAAAAGTTTTTCTTTTTTTTATTCTGATAAAATGATAATAATAAAAAAAAGAAGAGCAAAATATATGGGAAAGAGAGAATGTTATACAAATGTTGTGTGTGTGTTTTTTTTTGCTTTTTTCTTTTTTCAAGGTGTGTGTGTGTGTATCTACAATAAGAGAGTGTGTGCTTATATATGGTGTTGTGTGCGATCTAAGTTGTTTTTTTTTGGCTTTTTTTGACTTTTCGTTTTTTTCTTGGTGTTGTATTTAACAGGTTAGTTTTGTAGCAGTAGAAGAAGAATGCTTAAAATTGGAACAGATAGACCAAATATGCGAAGCTAATTTGGGTCGTTGTTCAGCAATTGTTGTCAATTCCTTTTCATAGGGAATAAAGTAAGTTGTACTTTGGGGATCTTTAGATAGCCAAACAAGTAGATGTGATGCCACCAGCGCAATCCCCTGAATATCAGACACGTCCACCGTCAGCGGGTGACTCAACACAGGTGAACTCACGCCACCATTCACATTACTACTTTGCGGTGTATACATGCTGGATGAATTGGAGGATGATATATTGGATGTCGGCGTAGACGGTGACGACGAAAGTGAAGGCTCAGGACTCTGCACTGGACTGTTGCAACAACTCTCGCCAATCCCGTTAAAGAAATGCGTGCGTAAGTGAGAAATCCAGTCGTCTTTTGTCGGGAATAATTGTTCTTCTTGTGTGCAATGTGACCAATGACATGCATAATCATCGTTCGCTGTCGCTACCATATGATCGTGTAATACATGTCGTTGAAGTGTAAATGTATCATCAAACAAGAGCGAGCAATGTGCCCATTTACACGAAACCTGCGGGCCTATAAAAATACAGTGTTTAATTAAAAAAAAACAATACATACTACAAATATATAAACTTACGGTCTTGTAGGATGCTCATTTTAATTTGAATGCCCAATATATTTAATCCTTCCACCACAGGTGACGATTGTCCCGGACTCGCTAACAAGGGTTTGGCTTCCGATGTCGTAGATGCTTTGGGAAATGCAATCTTCATGACGGTGTAAAAATCTCGCATCTTGAGTGCCTTTTCTAATCCAAACCTTGCTTCATACAGCAGGTAAATATCATCCAATGACAGAACACTACTTCGATCCGCCACTTGAAATTTGTCTTTTAACCAGCCCAGACATCGAAATGGTTCATCCAGTTTTTGATATACGGTTAAATCAGGCACGCGTGGTACCACTGGTTGATCTTGTTGTAAAAATCCTCCTCCTGCTCCTGCGTTCCCTGTCGCTGTCGTCGTATTATTGTTATTATTATTGTTGCTGTTGTTGTTGGTTGTTGCTGTGGCGGTAGTGGTGGTAGCGCTCGGTAATAGATCATCTTGGATAAATCGAGAGCAGAAATATTTGGATTTCGTCATTAATAAAGAAATGAGTAGGCCGATATATGCACTTGAATGAGGTGATGTCAAGAACTGAGATCTGGATTGAAGAGATGTACGTGTATGCTGATAAATGTATTCCAAAGCGGTGCCCACTAATTCCTCATCGTTCGACAACAGCATCTGAGCAATGCGTGCCATGACAGGACTGCTTTCTAAAAAGGCATGGTTGGCACGGTTCATGGTAAACCAAGTCAAGGTACGAATAGATCCAATCACCAAATAACGATCATGAGCAGCCACCAAAGTATGAACACAATGCAAACAAGGGTCCTTTTCAGATTCTAGAGCCATATGTGCCGCAATATTCTCCAACACGTCCATTGAATGTCTTCCCAATTCTACATGACCTGTACTCATGGATGTTTCCAGACCTTGTACCAACATTTCCTTGACAGACCCATGTTTGGCTAAAATGGGAATATACGTAGCCAAGAACGAAAAGTTTCGAAGGATATGTAATACTTTCAAGATAATCTCCAATGTACCACCCATTCCGGCTTCCCCTCCATTGATTTCACCAATTAAAAGCGGCACCATGATGGAGAAATCGTCTGTGACCATCTCTGTACTTTTGTTGCTGACGGAGGGCTCTATTTTCACATGTTCGGTTTGACTGGTATTCATCATATCGTTTAATGTGTCTGTAGCGCTGGAAGGCAATGCATGATCTGCAGCATGACTGGTCAAACAAGGTTGTGCCAATGATAATAGCAATTGTAATAAAAATGGGGATTCGGTCAATTCCAATTTCTCGGGACATTCAAATGACATGTGTACTATTTCATCCAAGGCCCAATCCACATCGCATCGTTGACCGAATTGTAACGCAAATAAAATACGATCTTTTTCATTAAACGTATTTCCATCCGTTACTGTAGAACTTGCAGCTGCAACGGCGGCGGCTGCAGTGGGTGTAGGATGATTGAGATGATTTTCGTGTTTCAATTGATCTTGTGTGGTTGCATAAATAGGTGGATCCATATCCATATTACTGAAATCAAATAATAATGGATTGCTGTAGCTTAAATCCACGGATTTCTTTTTTTTCGAAGGTGATTTCATGGCGGGTTTTTTCGTAGTGACAGCCACCTTGTAAGCTTTTCCGGCAAGTGTAGAGGATTTATGTGCACCTGGACCTAATAATTCTTTAGGCGGCTGCCAGTCTTTACTCCACAACTTTTCTTCTTCCCAGCCGAGCTATTTTATTATATATATTTTAGTTTTCCTTTTGCTTTCCAATGTTGATATATATATATATATATATATAAAAGGTTTACCAGATTCCGGATATAGACACCTTTTAGGATGTAGGCACTATTGGTACAGGTGGATGGGAATTGAAAGATATCGCCTACTTGTTTCCAGCCTCTGTTTTTAGTTACTTCATCAAATCCACCGGATGCTGCCACCACTTGAAAGATTTTGTACAAGTCTAATCGACGACCGCCCAAGACGGGTTCTGCTTGAAGTGTCGTGCTAATACCTTGTGTTGGTTTTTTTGTTTTGTTTTATATAGTGGAAAACTTACCCCTTCATTACATGGAATTGCTTAAGCTCTTTAATGAAGTTGACATATTCTGGTGTACGGTCTATTGTATCACGCAACCTCGTCATTGATAAAGTTGTCTTATGCTCACTTTGGCTTTTTTATATGTGTAAAAAAACGGGTTCTTTTTTTTTTTTTTACTTTTGCTTTACTTTTGTTGTTGTTGTTTCAACCTTTTGAATTATGAGTGTCTCTTCGTAGTTCGTTACAAGGAGAACAAAGGTTGTAGAATGTGTTTGTTTAAAAAGATGTTGAATCCCAGAAAAGAAACATGTAAAAAAAAAAAAAAAAAAAAAAGAATGTGTCATTTTTTTTTCGTGTGGCTTATCGCCTTTTCGGTCAGCATGACCTTATGCGTTGATTGGACAGCTGTGATTCATTCTTGTGCAACACTTGTCAAAATGACTCTCCAAAGCCAGGTTCTATACACTCCAACCTGTTTTTTTAAAATGTCATGCATTGTTTTACTTTTACGAATAAAACGCGTCCTACACACTCTGTTAAACAGGGGGTTTTCCGCAAACTTTTTTTTTACTGTGTGACAAACAAAATGAAATACATGAATTTACAGAAATAATGAGGCCATTTTTATATATTTTGTTTTTTTTATGATTGATGTTGTCTCACAGCATCTACAAAATAAGGTGGATTAGATAACAAAACAAAAAAAGACAAAGCGTAGTCATATTTACCAAAGTAAGGGTGCACCATGGCTTCCTTAGCAGTAAGACGTTCTTGATGATCATATCTTAACAACTTGTCCAAAAAGTCCGTGGATTGTTCCGTAACAAATCGTTGATTATCGTTTGTGACAAACTTACTCCAAGCTTTACGGGGATGTCTACCTAAAATATTGTTGTATTCCGAAGCAAGCTTAATCGAGTACTTTTCCGTGTATTTGAAAAGTTCATCTGTACCAAGCACACGAGCAATCTTGACTAATTGATCGTAATTATCGTGCCCATGGAAGAAAGGTTCCTTACGGAAGATCTATGAATATATTTCAGTTCAAACCCTGCCCATCCACCTTCCTTTTTTATCATTTGTATTTACCATACTGGCAAACATGCAGCCATAACTCCACATATCCAAACTGTAATCGTATTCTTGGAAATCAACTAAAAGTTCAGGTCCTTTAAAGTATCTCGATGCAACACGCACATTGTACTCGGTGCCTGCGTGATAGAATTCTGCTAACCCCCAATCAATCAAACGCAACTGCGCGTGTGTAATATATATAAAAAAAAAATGATAAATACACACACCCACACAAAAAAAAAAAAAAAAAAAAAAAAAAAAAAAAAAAAAAAAAACTAAACCCATTACCTGCTTCTTTTCGTGGTCGATCATGACGTTGTGGGGCTTGACATCGCGATGCATGATACCTTTGGAATGACAGTAATCCAAAGCCTTTAATAATTCATACATGTAGAACTGGATATCATATACGGTGAATCGAGGATACAAAATCTTGAACTCTGTGTTATTGACATATTCGGAAACAATCGCAGGTGTTCTCGACTAAGATATATATTTCTTTTAGCAAATGATACTAGACCCACCCCAAAAAATAACTTACAATAGGATCTCGAACAATGTCTAAAAGACCAACAATGTTGGTGCCACCAGCCAAGTTTTGGAGAATCTTGATTTCTCGTCTAATCTTCTTCTTTTTCACAGGCTTCAAAGCCTTAATGACACATTGTTGATTGTTGGTGATATTGATACCTTGAAACACCTCAGAGTATTTACCACGTCCTACTTTACGGATAATTTCGTAATTGTCTTGCGTTCTATTTATTTTTTTATTATTAGATGAGAAAAAAAATATTGCATCCGTTCTTCTTTTACCCCCATTCCACTTGAAGGTTATCATAATCCCAATAGGCAGTAGGCATTTTCGCATTGACATCTGCATAGCACCGGGCAATGCTTTTTCCTGTTGCCATGCCAGATGAACTCATTTATTATTATTTGTTCCAGAAAAAGAAAGTTTTTTTTCTTTTTTATTGCCCTTCCCCCCAAAAAGAAAAAAAAGGCCGGTTTTGTAGTCACACACACACACAATAAAAAGAAAAACGTCATGTGGCGGGCTCACATAGATGCATCTTTTCTGTTCACTTGTAGATTTTTACGCTGTCATAACATGATAATAAAAGAGAGGCGGTTCCATCTACTGCTTTGAGGAAGGGGGATAAATTATAGATTTATTATTATTTTTTACTGGTTGGAGAAAAAGACATTGACAGGTATGCCTTTTGTGTAGGCTCGATCACCCATATACTCAATAGCATTATGCATTGACTCGTCATCATCAATAATTACATTAGGAGACTCTTTGCTACGCACATAGGTCACTTCCTGTACTTTTGCTCCCGTCTTCTTTTCCACTTCATCCATTAGTTGTGAAAACGGATCTTCTGAATCCAACCGGAATACATATTGTCGTGCTTGTAACCCGCTATTCTGGAAATGTACGATCCAATCGATCTCTCTCTTTGTAAACATTCTTGTATTTTGCAGAAAAAGAAAGAAGAAATGAATAATGTGGGGGGTGGGGAAAACATTTTGTGGAACCGGGTTTTTTTTTTTATATACATGTCTTTGACAAGAATCAGACTTAACCCTAGTTAACAGTTAAAGTTTACCCTGTGTATGACTCGCGATTACCTCGGCAACCATCACCAAGTTTACCAAAAGTGTAAACAAATCACAGTAATAAAGATACTCGTTATAGTCCGGATGATTTGTTGTTCCCAATGTAGTAGGTCGTCTATCCCATAAAGTATTCCACTATAATCAATGATGGTCTCTTAGATACATGCTTATAACCAAACGGGTAGCACCTTATTATAGCAGAAATCACGTAGCGTTGACACTAAGAAAGTAGCATGATCAATGCGCTTTTTTTTTTTTTTTGGGATCATTGAGACTGTAAATGTGACGGTGATTTTCTTTCATTACTAAAAATATAAAAAAAAAATATTTTATATGAATTCCCTCCTACGGTTTATATCTATTTTTTCTCGATAAAAGCAATGGCAGGAATTAGTAAGTAGAACCTCCCAAGATTATTCTTGTTATTCACATTATTTCTTGAAAAAAACAGAAAGTAAAAAGGGACGTAATGCCGATCGTTTGAATGGAGCAAGTAAAGTATACATTGTAGATCGATCAACTTGTTTTTAAAAAAGACTAACTCTTTCTGTAGAGGGTAAAAAGGATCCCGGTGTACCCAACTTTGAAAACTTCAAGAAAAAGCAACAAAACAAAGAAGAGCAAAAACGCAAAAGAGTAAAAAAAAAAACACAAAACACAACCCCGCTTTTATCATGGACTAAAAGATAGATTTATAAAATAGATTGCTGGTAATAAGGAACGTCAAGATTTAGCACGTCAAAATTTGCAAAACAACAATAGAAATTTAAACATTTTTGATTTGGTAAAGAGTGCCGAAAAAAGATCCCAAGATTTTGACGATACTGTAGACCCCTCTGGAAACAACAAGGAGATCAAGGATGCTGCTGCCACAGGTCAAAAGGATAATTCCAAAAAGGCCTATTATAAAGAATTCAGAAAGGTTTTAGAAAACGCTGATGTTATTTTGGAAGTCTTGGATGCCCGTGATCCTTTAGGTACACGTACGCGTAGTGTCGAGCGTATGGTCATGGATAGTGGTCTCGATAAAAAGATTATTCTCGTGTTGAACAAGATTGGTAAGCCTTCTTTTTAATTATGAAGGAAGTAAGTATTTAATCCAATATTGTGTTTGTATTAGATTTGGTGCCTAAAGAAAATGTGGAACAATGGTTAAAGTATTTACGTAACGAGTACCCCGCTATTGCTTTCAAAGCATCCACCCAAAGTCAACGTAACAATCTCAGTCAATCCACCGTCGCCACCGATGCTGCCAGTACCAACATGTTGAATTCGGCCGAATGTTTGGGTGCGGACACCTTGATTCGTTTATTAAAGAATTACTGTCGAAACCTCAACATCAAAACTTCCATTACCGTTGGTATTGTCGGTTACCCTAATGTCGGTAAATCTTCCGTCATTAACTCCCTCAAACGATCCAAGGTCTGCGGTGTTGGTTCCACACCCGGTTTCACTAAAGTAGCTCAACAAATCACGTTGGATAAAAATATCAAGTTGCTCGATTGTCCTGGTATCGTCTTTGCTCAACAAGGTCAAGATGGTCAAAATGATGCAGAAATCACCCTTAGAAATTGTGTCAAGGTAGAATTATTAGATGACCCAATCACACCTGGTATGTTATATCTTTTTTTTTTTTTTTTTTTTTTACTTCTTTATTAAACTAACCTACCCTCTTAAATCTAGTCGAGGTCATTGTCTCTAGATGTACCACTGAACAACTCATGAAAATGTACAATGTTTCCTACTTTAACAATGCGCATGAATTTTTGGTCTTATTGGCTCAACAACGTGGTAAACTCAAAAAGGTAATTTTGAAGAAAAAGTCAAAATGGATCGTCAGACTAACTTTCTTTTTCTGTCTTCTAAAAAAGGGTGGTGTTGCTGATACACATCAAGTAGCGCGTCATGTATTAACTGATTGGAACGGTGGAAAAATTCCTTATTATACCATGCCTCCCTCATCCAAGCAAAGTCATATCGATGCTTCCGTTGTCAATACATGGGGTAAAGAATTGGATCTGGATTTGGAATCCACTGATATCGTTTTATCTGGTTTGAAATCAAGCTCTGATTTCACTTCCAGTGTCGTTATGGTAATTTTTGTATATTTGTATGCTTTTACGATAGGAAACTAAACAGAATGTTAATTTAGCAAGCAAATGACGATGTCGAAATGATGGTAGATGCCGATATGGATGGGTAAAGTTTATTTTAATTTTTTTTTCCCCGCGGGTTTTGTGTGCTAATATATAATTTTTATTCAGAATGGATGCATCCAGCATGGATACAGGAGATATGATGATGCAGCAAGGAGAGAGTGGAGTTGGTACGACGACATCACAACCAATTATCCAAGTCAATAAAATGTTGATGATGAAGAAGAAGAATGCTGCTAGTAAACCTCAAAATATTATATCGTTTGATGAGGAGCAATTAAACCCTCAATGGAACCAACAATCCAAGAAATTACAAAAGGCTCAACAAAAGAAGGCCAGAAGACAAGCAGAAGGTGCAAACACCTCCAATAATTTAATGGAAGAGGACGACGATATGCAAGAGGAATTTACCATGCCAACCACAGCTACAAGCTTCCCACAATTTAACACGGGTTTGATGTCCGCACCAATCCCCGATGAAGATGAAGAATTATAAAACATTTTTTAAAGTCTCCACTATAATTTCATACCAATACTTATCATTCGTTTAGATTCATTTCTTTATGCAGAAACACAGGAAAAAAAAAAAGTCCCACACCATAGATATAGAGTCTTTTTTCTTTTTTTTTCCCTCTTCTCTCTTTTTTCTCACACGCCCATCTATAATAAAATCGTAATACAACAAGTACATGTTTACAAAGCTTTTCAATACAATTCGTGATACTCTATCCCGTGAAACAGTGGATAATAACAATAAAAAAGAACGTGAACAAGCTAGTGTCGCAAGAAGACCCTCAATCACAGAAGAATTACAGAATAATGATACACACAGTGTCTTTTCGGATCATGCACCTTCTTCCGCAAAAATGCTAGGCAGAAACAATTCCATTTCTGTCTCTGAACCCATCTCGATCAATGACAGTGCTGCGGGGGGTAAGCCACAAAGAGGTACCACCTTATTTGGTATATCCAAAGATACCGCTGATGATTTTGTTCAAAAGGACCTCATCTCAAGTTCTTGGAGTTAAAAAGATCTTTTCTTAGCGCTCATTAGAACGAACTTTCTCTTTACCCAGCACACTGATGAACACACACAAACGTATGCAACAAACAAAATCAAAAAAAAAATCATCATATTTAGCAAACCTTCTTTTGGTAATTCCAATGTACATATATGACCCTTTCCCAACAAATAATAATAAAAAAAAAAATCTTGAAATATTTATTGTTTGTACAATGTAAAGAAGTATATCAAAAAAGAGTTGATTTTCTTTTACGTGTGTGTTTGTGGGTAAGTTGACGTTTTGCGAAATGCTTTACTTGTCTCTCTATTCCTCTCTCTTTTTTTTTACATCTTCATGGGTTGGGGTTGGGTCGATTCTTTCTCGAGTTCAGCACTAAAAACACACACTAAGTAACATCATCCCTCTGTTTTTATGTTTTTGTAATTACCGCAATTGCTTGGAGAAATCATCCTCAATATCATCGTCATCCCAGTTATCTTCCCAGAAATGAGCGTCGTTTTGATCCTCTTCGTTCTCTCCCCAATCTACAAGGACATATTAATATTTGCTTCCCTTTACATGCACACACTAAAATATACCTTCAGCGGCAAACTCCTCAAATTCATCATCTTCTTCAAGAGCACCAAGTTGAGCCAAGTTCTTTTTGGATTGCTCCTCGGTTAATTTCTGTTGTTGTTGTTGTTGAGCAGACATTTTATTAATGAATTAAAAAAACAAGAATTTTCATATCTTTTCTTACGATTTATGAAGGGAACGCGCGTAGACAGCTTTGAAAAAAGTGACTGCTGTTGTGTGAAATTACGTCACATTCTATGTATCTATTCGCGCATAAATGATTGAATGTGTTGTCTAAACGTCAGTTCTCATAACATAAATGACAGTCTGATTTGTTTGTTCGATCTAATTACTGTAAGGTTCCACACGACTCATATGAACGTCGTTGTAAAATTTGAACTAGAAACGGCTTATGAATTTGAATAGCTCACCAGGGCAACCCGTTTCGGCTACATCTACGGTCAACGCAGGCCATTCTAAAGTGGGACTTTTTTTTTTGTTTTTTTTTTTTGCTTCCCTTTTATTTAAGCTCTCCATGTCAGACACAGAACCTAATGTAGATGGCAGCAACAAAAAACAAAAAGTTGAAAATACACAAAGCCACGATCAAGAGGAAGAACATATCACTTGTATGATCTGTTCTGATGTTTGGAGAACAAAAGGAAGTCATTGTCAAGTAAGCTTAAATTGTGGACATCTCTTTGGTAAAAGGTGAGTTTCTTGGTCATTTTTTTTATTTTATTTTATTTTTTAGTAACAAGTCTCTCTTCACCATGGCTAGTTGTATCATTCGTTGGATTACAGAAAGAACTGAGAAGCTAGGCGCCAAAAAGACCTTTTGTCCCATGTGCATGTAACGTAAAAATGCAACGTTTTTTTTATATATATTTTTTCACTGAAAAAGCCATCATAGGAAAATCGCTCGTTTGTCGGATATTCGCATTGTCACACCCGTCAAAATTGCAGTTAAGGATACAACCCAAATCGACTTGTTCAAAAAAGAATTAGAAACGAAAAAATATACCATCAGCAACTATCAAAAATCTCTGGAATCGGCCCGTCTTACGCTCATTATCAGAAAGAGAGAATTAATAAGAGCACAATCCATCCTTGACGAAGATGACTTACCACCACCATCATCACTGCCTTTACCGGATCAGAGTGAAACCGTTTAACAGTTCGAACCTGCCGTATTTTTTCATTTATCTATCTACATACATTTACTTGTTATTTCTCATTTTATAAGCTTATCGAATGTCGCTTTTTCTTTGTGGCGTGCCTATATCGTTCTATTCAATATATATATATATATATTTAAAAAAGATGCCGATGAAACAAACCAAGTTTGTTATCACCAAAGAAGTATCACCGTAATATTTCTTAATTAAAGTCTACACAATAATTTACCTTGATTAATACATTCCGACGAAAATGACGTTTGGCCAAAAATATTACTCTATCTTCAATGACATATTTCTCGGCCAATTGTAAAAGAAGCAATGTCGTAATTCTATTCTAATAGCATTATAGAATCATAAGAAGCCTACGTAAATAAAAGAAATCAGGACCCATTTAATACTTGGTTGGGCCTCTGAGGATGTGAATTACAAATCGATATCGGTCTGTCATACTTTACACTAAACGACGGGCAAGCGAAATGTATATTTGCTCTAATTACAGCTCTCTTCTTTTCTTTTTTTACGCGCCTTACTTTGGATCTTCTTTTATCAGTTCAAAGTTTCAGAGTCTACCAGAGATGCTCAATTGGGTTTAAGTCTGGACTTTTGGATGGTGTGGTAATCCACGTGTTAGTAGAATCAATCAAATCATCGTGGTGATCTGACATACTTGTTAATAAATAGTTATCATTTGAATAACATCAGATACACTGACACCATCTATTTTACTCTGAAATATAAATATCTTCGTAGTATATCGTTTATTGTACTGAGCTTTAAGATTATCTATATTACAGACATATGGTTGATGATGATATGTTTTATTATAATAGACCAGAATACCATTGGGAACGAAGATAATAAAAACCGTGTGTAGGTTATATGCTTTACAGAGACGAGTCGAATTGAGAGTTATGTATTTGTTTATTTTTGAATTTAAAAAGTATCATTATATAGCTATTCATATGAGTTCATATCTATTTCAGTGCAATCATAATTTTACTGAAGAGATCGTGCCGTCGTCACTACAACATACAAATTTAACCACAAATAAATCAGACGTTATGTCTCCATATAAACAAGAAAAAACATTTGTGATTAGAAATATGTATCAAATACTATCGTAAAGTATTTTAAAATACTATAGATATTACAAATAATATTGAAAATTATAGTCTATATCTGTTTAATTAAATGTAATCTGATACTATCAATTAGCTAATATTTTTTTGTTTGCGAAAGTTGAAGCATATATCTATCTTCAAGGATTAGATGACCAAGCAAAAAATATATTTTTTAAATAGCTTATATATAAACTCAACAATAATTACTTAAGCCTCCAAGGTTGTATCCAATGTAAATAAAAAAAAAATGCTTCCAAACGAATGGGAATTAAACCGATATATAATAATGTTACAAAAAAAAAGATGATTGTGCATGGTGTAACCAATGCGACCCTGAATTTTCAGATACAACAAGATGGTATTTATTGGTTTATGGTTTACTGCTGCCATGATCGTTCTAATTGGAATAATTCATTTGCATATTCTGGTGATGGTAAAGAAGTAGACTGCCAATCTGTTTCCATAAAACTACTGACTCTACCATGAACACGACCGTCCATCTTCATTAGTTCCGAGATAAACCCGATATTGGGAGACATGTTAGGCCTTGCCTTAATGACGTGACGATAAGCACGTTTCAACGTCCAACGTTCTGATGTGACCAAGTAAGCCAAAATAGCAGTAATAGAACGTGATTTACCAGCTTTGCAATGGACATAAATAGGCTCATGGTTTTTCTTGGCTTCCTCTGCAAAATAGAAAGAGTTATTATCTTGGCATCATGCGGGTTTTGATTATTTTAAATAGGACAAACAAAAAAAAAACTTACCGATGAATTGAACAGCTTCCATCATGACAAATTCGATATTCTTCATTTCCAAAGTATCACGTGCCGATATTTTATGATATGTAAATTGGGGTTGGTTTTGTAATCCTTCATCCTGACATTCCTCTGCCATGTTTAATACACGTTTGATAGATCGAGCATCCAATTGACTTGCATGGTCGGATGTTTCAATTTCTGGGCCGACAAATAAGAAGCCCGGGATGATTTCTGATATAATGAAGCAGAAATCTGATTCTGTCCTCGGGGAAGCGTCTGCAGTCATCATACCAGCAATTTCATCGTCTTCTGTCACTCGGATGAGACTACTATTTGCAAATGAAGCGGGTGGAAAGGTTGAGATGGCTGATAATGAAGGTGTTGGTACGGTAAAATGATGCATGGTCGATATGGATGGGATGGTGGTAGAGGACGATGAAGTAGGAACAATTTCTTGTTGCTGTTGTTGTTGAGATCTTCTTTTTGCTCTACGCGCCAGCGCGTTTGCATTATTCACACGAGCAGCTTGTGTATCCAAACTGAATAAACTTGTTCTCTTAGAAAGGTCATTCTTTGAATCACCAATGGTATAACTAATTGAACGTCTTGGTATATTTACGATTGTATTGTTGGGTGTAGGTGAAGGTAGTAAGTTGGGGTCGTCTGTCTCGATCCATCCTTGGTATTGTTGAAAGGCTTTAAACCCTCCATTTAAATAATACATTTTCCCTCCCCCAACCGATCCTATACAACGATCCAACACATTTAATAAAGTCCAGGCTTGCGATGTCGGCTCTTCTGTAGACATTTCTTCATCATACACCACCCAAATCTTAGATTTCTGCTTTTTCTTTATTTCAGCTTCAGCTGCCTTTTTTTCGAAAATAGAGCCAACTGTTGCTGTACTGGGCGGTGATGGAGATGATAAGGTGGAAGCATATAATTCTCGACCTTCGACAGTGGTGATAAAGTTCTCGAGATTAAAATTGGATACTGTACCTCGTTGATACCTTTTGATTAGCAATGAAGGTAGATTCACATTAAGCGAGTTGCTGATTCGTTTCTTTTGGTAATCCATCAAGTTACGAACATCAATCAAAATGACTTGAGCTTCTTTTTCTTCCAAAAGATCAAACAATTCCTCAGGCTCCAACGGTTCTTGTACTATTAAGGTTTTAGCATGCGATTCTGAGTGAGCACGATTTAAATTTTGGTTTTGACGAAATAAAAGAATGTTGTTGGTGACGGGAGTATTCACGGTCAGGTGTTGGTGGCTCATGGAGCGATGGGGTACAAGGTGACTTGATTGCGTACCGAGTTGAGACAGTAAGAAATCTGTATTATCTTGCAAGTGAACAAGTTTAGCGAGTCTCTCGAGTTGATCATTGCCGATAGTTAAATCAGCACGAGTCAATGTCTTTGTGGAAGACAAATGACCAAATGTGTATGAGTGACGAGCGACATCCTCCTTTAGGTGGTGGTTACGACGACTGCGTCTTTGTTCAGCCGAATGCCTTTTTCGTTGTTTGACTGGTGATTGTTTAATTGGTTTAATGATGGGTTCTGATAATGGTATAATAGCAGCAGGAATATTAGGTAAAGATAATGAAGGTCTTGGTGGATGATCAACCACTTGCTTTTTTATGGTTTTCTTTTTGGATGAAAGGTGGATTGGGAATTTTCGAAATAAAGTGTTGGCCAGACTGATTTTTTTTGGCAATGATGACTTTTCTTCATCAGGTCTCGTCTTTGATTTACTTCTATACCTATCAAAAATCATTGTGCTGGAAAAAGAAAGAAGAAAGATTGGTTTCCAATATTCCAAATTGTTAATTTATCTTTTTATTACTTTCTTTGTGAGACTTGCAGAATTTAAATCCGCCATTTAAGTTTTAAGCCCGCCTTCCACGAATGGTATACACTTTTTTTTTTTTTTTTTTTTGCTCAATGTTTACTATCCCTATATTATCATTGCGCTGTTATTATGCATTGAAATGCAGTATGTATAAGAACAATGAACTGTAGAACGTTTTATCGTGGTATCCTCTTTTTGTATTCAATATTTTTTTTTTTTTTTAATTATTAAATCCCAGTTGATAGTTTTTATTAGCAAATGACCCCCAGTGTGGTTCTTTTAAACGCACAGCAAGTATAAAAATGGTAAATCCTATGGGTAATGAAAAAGTAAAACTCTTTCATGGGCAATCAAGTTATTCTTTATTTTTCAAGAAAGAGATCTGCGCAAGGTAAAATTCTTGTTATTCTTTTTTAATGATGATCAAGTTTACTTTTTTTTATTTCTATTTTTATATTTTGTCGATCTTTTAGACTACTAAGCATTCGCTTATTAATTCTTTTTTTCCTTGACTACCATGGTGTTTGGTCTAAAATGAGGCGACCTCAATATTGTTTAGACGAATCAAAATTAATTTTTATATATTTTGTTTACCTTTTTTGGACAGAACGTGGAAAGCAAAATTAATTTTTTAGAAAAAAGTAAGTATATGCTAAGTTGTATTACATGCCTTCCATTCTATATTTGTGACACTATTATACGTACTTTTTACTGATGTCTTACCGCTTTTTATATGATTTCACTATTACAGCTTTCGCTTTTAGTGCTAGGCCTTAATTTATTTGCTTCAGGTGAATTCTGAATTCGAATAGCGTTGAAGTTAAGACAAACATTTAATAATGAACCTTTATTTAGAATGCTAATTAATCATACTTTACCGGTCAGAAGCTTCTTCAGAAGATTTTCCGCTGTTAAGCATATGATTGTTGCACACTAAAATTGAAATTTTATAAATTATTACCAAAAAATTGTGATATGTGGTCTCATTATCAGATTCTGTTTAAATTACAGAACTAGCTCCCTTAAAAATGGCTAAAAAAAAATCCAGACAAATGTAAGGAATAATCAATTTGTTAAAAAGCTTCAAACGCAAGGCCATGCCTGAAAAGAAACAGAACAAACAGGTGAAAAAAAAAAAAAAAAAAAAAAAAAAAAAAAAAAAAAAAAAAAAAAAAAAAAAACGGTATGAATAGTACAAGTGTACTTTTTTCCTGGATATCGTTCACCTTTTAATGCGCGGCTGCTTAATATGGTCAATATATATATTGGAAAAATGATCATACTACCGAGCAAGCCAAGACTTAGAGAAAGAAACTTAGTACTGACAGATCCTCTTAATCAGGTTCTTCTATTTTTTCTTCTAACAACACCTTTAGGCAGATACGCCAATGCACTATTTATCAAACTTGCAAACGAAATATGATTTCACATTAAATCAATCAGGTAGATAATTTATAAAAAAGTAAGAATTGGATCATGATCATGACCAACTCAACAAAGTAATATTTGTGGAATTATTGCATTTGTCAGTTTATCACGGAAACGCAATTACAAAGAGAATTTACAGGTGATTGAATCGGGTTGGCAATAGGTGAATCTAAGACCATCTTCCCTATCAAGACCAGTAAAAAGAGACAGCACGCTCTAAATGTTACCAAATATCCAGTCCTTGCTTTGTTTATACAAGAGTCTTTCAGCAAGTCAAAAGCTGAGATGGGCAATTATACAATTAAAAGATGGTATGTAACCAATAAAAATGAAAAATGAGTGAACGGTAACGATCAGCTACGTTGTATACAATAATAAAAACGCTCCCATGAAGGGACAGCTCTTGGGAATTAATGGTGCTATTCTTCGGTTATTATTATAATTGTAAGAAATAGAATGTAGGATCTATATAAAGCCAATTGAGAATCCATTTCAGTCAAATAGGTTGTTGGTTATGCTAAACTATTCAGTTATGTAATACCTACACATTAGTCATATCCGTAACCGTCCTTCCATTTAAAAAGAAACAATAGAATCGTTGTATTAGAGGAGGTGCACTTTTGTGAAATCGACTGCGTTTAAGGGTTCTTACAAGTAAGCTCATACAATACATGGCTGTCCAAAATTGACATTCTGTTTGTCCAAAAAAGGCAAATATTATGTTTGAAAATTAAAATTCTGTACCATGGCACATTTATTATTTCGTGTAACCAAATAACTGGGTTATCAATATATTTATAGATTTTTTGCGATATTTCATTTGTCACGGTGTTCAGGCTATGTTAGTTTTTTTTTTAGACGATAGAAATTTATCTGTTAAATTACAGTGTAATTGAGGCACTTTTAATTCTTTTTTTTTTTTGGCCTGACCAAAATTAATTTCAAGATGTCTAACTTACTTTTTTAAGATGAATT
The DNA here is from genome assembly GCF_025094135.1 of Mucor mucedo. NCBI lineage: Eukaryota > Fungi > Mucoromycota > Mucoromycetes > Mucorales > Mucoraceae > Mucor > Mucor mucedo. Next base: position 52,560 of record NW_026252467.1, on the reverse strand, counting down.
AAAAAATGAATATTAGACAAATTTCAGCCATATCGAAAAATAAGCAGCTTTAATTTTTTAGTTTTTATCGAGATGATTTTTAATTTTTTAGAAAGATATAGTATACTCGGCACATCTGAAGCTGTCGTTGCTTATGGGCGCTGGTTTCTTTATATGTATATATATACATCTATATATAAACTCGTAAGTTGATGTGTACATGTCTCACATAGAGCGATTTCTTATTGTTTTTTGTAAAAAAAATTAGCTGTAGCTTTTTGATCTTACTACTCTTAAAAATTGAGGTGATAAATCCGGTATGGTGATTGAGCTTGACTCTTGTAAGGAGTGAGGATAGTCAAGATGCCGAGATAACTGATTTTGTTTAATTTGGCGGGACAAAAGGAAGGTTCGTGCCTGGATGTCAATAGTCGCGACAGAAAATCCGGCATGGTGTCATAGCTGAGATTGTCATTGATACAATCATAGATAAAAACTGTGTGATGGCCGATTGTGTCGTACCTGCATGGATTAATTTTAGTCTGTAGATCAATTCTGTGTATGGAAACAAAGGCATTGCTCTGGAACGTTTTCCAGATATTTTATTAAAAAAAAATGTTTGAACAGATTAATCATGCATAAGTATTAGTTATTTCTCTCTTTTTTTGTCAGTTTTAGTTCCACTTTAAAATGTGCAAATCCCTCATTAAAAACAAGATCGAAGCAGTGAGTATAAGTAGAGTGCTAGGTATGGAACATGCCATATTTGAACCCCACTTTCGTTTCTCAGAAATTGTACCGTATAGGAGGAAAACCTCAACTCAAATGCAAGTACTGTAAAGAAAATGGTCACTACAATAAGAACTAATATTTGTGCAGGCTCTTCAAAGAGGATAGCGCTTCTGATAGTGAGTAAAAATAAAAAAGAATATCTAAAATAATTTTATGTTTTTTAATTATTTTGATAGTCGGTACAAGCAAGAAAAGTCAAAACTCGACAAATCAGGAGTGAGAAGAGACAGGCAAAACGACAATGAGTAGAAGTAGACTCCAATGTTATCCGTTCCAATTGTTAAATCCGCTGGCCATACTGTTTGCCCTGAACCATAACTATCTCTTTGAAACTTTAAGTCATGAACAAAAACTTGGGTACAGGCTTCAGATTAATTACAAGGAAGCTTCCCTTTGATACATATGTCAAAGAGGACTACAAGGAAATACTAAAAAAAAATAGAATCATCTCTGCTAGTGAAGATATCTCAGTTACTCACATTGGACAAATATTCGTCTATGAGTGTTTAATCATTCATCTGAGTAAAAAAAAAGGGGGGGGGGGGCAACAGAACGGAGCATCACCTCACCTATCCCATGAGCAGTGAGGTGGGTTAAGCACTCACTGAGCGACTATGAAAAAAAAAAGCGCTCAAAAAGTTCATTTACAGTCTGACAGAATGAAAAAAAAAAAAAGGGTTTCTTCTTATTAGTTGATGATGAAAATGTGCACCATAATTTGGAATATACATATATAAAAAAAAACTACTTTATTTGTAAACAAAACTAATGGAAATTGTTTACGTGTAATCAGAAAAGTGGGTATATCGACAACCCACGACATTGCAAACCCCACCACTGGATTCAGCACTACATAAAGTACTAATCTTTGGTTGATTGTTTAATTTTGGTGTATCAGTAAGACCAAGAGAACTCAGGGCAGATTTGTACGGATGAAAGTGCGTTGATGATGGCTACATAATAAACAAAAAAAGAAGGGGGGTCAATTCGTTAGCTTAATTCATACGTTTATATGTATCCTTTTTTTTTTAAATAAATACCTGTGGATTTGATTGTGTGATAGTTGGAGTGGAGGCAGGTACTTCGGTGACTTTGGGTGACACATCGTACATTTGTAGAGAAATGTCTGCAGGTGGTGCAGGTGGTGCTATTGATGCTGCGGTGGCAGGTGTTGCTGGTGCTGCTGGCGCTGGTGCTGCTGGTACTGCTGGTGCTGCTGGTGCTGGTGCTGCTGGTACTGCTGGTGCTGCTGGTACTGCTGGTGCTGCTGGTACTGCTGGTACTGCTGGTGCTGGTGCTGCTACTGCTGGTGGTGGTGATGTGAGGATTGGTGGATTGTAGAGCAATCTTTCAATGTCTTGAGGATCGACAGGTTCCTGCTTGACTTTATTTGCATAAAAGTCATAAAGTTGATTGATGTCAAACTCATCAGGGTCATTTAAAGCAGTGTTACCAGCAGTAGCAGTAGCAGCGCATTGACTTGATTCACCTTGTTCGATTTTGACCTCGTCTACCAATTGCATCTTTTGTCCAGCTTTTTTTGCTCTTCCAAGACGAGCCTTTCGTTTCTTTGCCTCCTGTTCTTCTGCCAATAATCTTTTCTTCTTTTGCCTCTTTGTCTCCTTCGGCTTTCGTGTAACGTCCCGAGCATCTGTTTCCAAGTCTAATTGACGATATTTTTCCTGGATTTCCTTATTGTTCCTCATATGCAAGTCGATTGGGATATTGCTTGCTCGGTCTGGGTTTGCTGGATCGCAAGTGCGAAGGATACGTTGTTGCGGCATTCGACCTGTTTTTAACAAGAACTGATCGATTTTACGCAAACAAGCCTTGCTTACAATCCTTCGAAAATATTGGACAGCCTTGTATAATTCGTAATGGGAGACATCGGGACCGGCGTACATTGCAGTGCCCAAATTACCATAGTAATATTCGGGTAAGCGAGCAGGAGCGTCACCAAAGTAAGGATGTAAACGCGAAGGACGACGATAGACCTCTTCTGGTAAAATCATATAATCCTCGATGATCCTTAATATCTTGCGAATCAAAGCTTTAGCCAATTCCTCTTGATGACAGCTTAACTGGTGATCCTGCTTGATGGCAGTTTCTTGAAGATTTAACAGATTTATTCGCATGATTTTTAGCGATGGTGCATTGAACGTCAAGTGAGACCTGACGGACTTGACAATTAACCTGAGTTCTTCACGTGGTATCAGGTAGGATTTCGGTGGGTAAGGTGGTATATCTGTAGCAATCAGCGCCAATTCCTCATCCGAAATAACATACTTGGGATCAGCCTTTTCCTTTCCCTTTCCCTTTCCTTTACCCTTGTTACCAACGGTAGGTTCAACGGGTTCATCATCCTCACTGTCGACATCATCATCATCATCATCGTCATCGTCATCGTCATCGTCATTATCGCTTGCGTTTGCCTTTTCCATCTCATAAACATAACGTGCGGAAAGAGGGACATCAATTACTGCTTGCATTAACCTTTGGTTTCCAGAACAGCCTTCGCTGATCTTGATAATGTCCTTTACTGATGGTTTGGATCTTTTAATGCGGGATAAGGATGGCTGGTCAGTTGTACTTGTGTCGGAACCACTAGTTTCTCTAAGTCGAATTCTTCGTCGCTGTCTCTTCCTTCTTTTTGTTTTGGAATTTCCAACCTTTACTGGTTTCGATAAATGTGCCGTGGTACCCAGATGTTGGATGGATGGCTGTGAGATGGTGGGTAGGTGATGGGCAGTGGATCGATGTGACTCGCAGTTTTGTGACACCATGATTTGCTGCGGCATAGAATGTGATTCTACATCCACACGTTGGTTGGTAGATGGGATCACGTCAGGTCTTGTTGATGGGGTTGTACTTGATCTGTCAGTTTGAGTTTCTTCAACAGTAGTGGGATGAGAATGGGGAGTGGTTACAGGTGTAACATTCACCCGACGAACGGGCCTACGGTTACGGGCAATCGAATTTCGAACCTGGTTTTCCAATAGCCTAATTTTTATTTGTTCTTCCCTTTCCTTAATCGTCTTTAACTTTCGATCTATGGAAGCTATACGGTTGTTGTTTTCTTGCAACTGAGTTTCCAGGACCTGACATTCTGTCTCCAACGGATCGGGGTACGTGATGGGAGACGCGTCTGAAATTTGGCCTGGCTCCAATTCATCGAAATGTTGTCTGGGCGAATTATCGGCGGTGTGAAAACTGGCGTCTGAATCGGAATCAGAGATATCCATGTTTGAAGTCGCAGCAACAACTTGGGCGATTGACGGTAACGATTCTTCTCGAAGACCATCGTCCGTATCAGATACGTCCATGTCAGAAGAATTACATGAGTATACAATCCTATTTGCCATGATTTGTAAAGGTTAGGGACAAAGGATAAGTTTTTTTTTTTTGTGTGTTTCATTTTTATTTTTTTTAGAAAAAAAAAAAAAAAAAAAAGCTACGTCACTTTTTTTTTCGAGAATGTCTACTGTTATTCCACAGTTTTTACTTACGGTTATTCAACCCCAGGATAGCTCACACAACTCCCCCGGAGGCCCATTGGACGGGACCCTTTGTTTCCGCCGAAAATTAATTCAGCTTCGTAAAGTTTGCCCAGGTGCAAATATTTTCTAAGTAAGACGGTACGCTTATAGTCGGGCCAAATCTAGCCAATAAAAGTGCTAGGAATAGTGTAAGGAGCCAATAACATTGCTCGAAATAGTGTAAGGAGCCAATAAATGTGCGCGAAATAGTGTAACTGGGTTTGAAATTTTTTTTTTTTTCTTTTTTCTATGTGCCTTTTGTTTGTCCCCTCGTGAATTTTGACACTTATAAATTGATCAAATTTCCACATAAAACACCGTTTCTTCTCTTTGTTTAACTATCTGTTTTTTAAAATAAGCATCTAATCTGTACCAGAATACATACATCATATAATTTAAGTAAGGAATATCTATTGATTAATTGATTGTCGTTCAATAGACACATTGCTTTCAAATAGTCTTAACTCCAAAATAGATGTCAAATATTTCTCTCAAAAAAAAAGGGCGTCCATCCGGCTCTAAAAGTAAACCTGGATCTAAAGCACCTGGTCCTAAACCGGCTCATTTAGTCAATCAATCCCGTTTAAGCTTTTCAAATGTTATTGCAACACAAGCGGAGAGCAGTAATTCTGAATTAGAAAATTTATCAATTTTACAAGATACATTGGTGATTCAACAATCTCAAGCAACTAATGATGATATTGCAGAAAACAATGAAGAGGTAAAAAAATTAACATAAACAATGCTGTAATTTTTGCGACTTACACGTATCCTTGAATAAGCATATTAGTACAGCATCATCTCAAAGCATTGCCACGAGTGAAGATAACAGAAACATTGGCTCAAATATTGCTGACGAGGTATTACCAGATCAATGATTTTTAAAATATTTAGCATACTGATTTTATACGTAACTTAGAACATTAATCAAGCTGCTGGTGTGGATCTTGATGTCGATTATGCCGAAGATAGTGACGATATTGATGAAACTCAACTTCTTGACGAGCTCACAGAGGAGCAATTTAATGCTCTTGAAAACAGTATTTCCAATATTCCTGAAAATGGATGTCTTGATAATTATCTTGGAGGCATACAGGACAATCTCAAAGGTGGAAATGTACCAAGTCAATATATCAATGGCACATTTTGGATCAACCCTCCAAGCGTTTCTTTTTCTTTAAAGCAAAAAATCAATCCCGAGCTGCTTTACCGCCCAAGAGTATTTGTATGGCTCCCTCAGTTTTTGACAAAGACTCCTTTGCACTGTCCAACATGCGCAAAACCACTACTAGCAAAAGAGTGGGTCCAAAAAACAAAGGCTCGAAGAATAATTGATCTGGATGAGTAAGTTACATAATTGGTTTGAGACTATGGAATGCATACTAACTATAAACATTTCAGCTGTTTCTATCTTTTGAGTGTTCGACTTAAATGTACAAATAAATCAACCGTTCATACATTTATGGGATATGCATCTTCAATTATTAGACAATTACCACCAAGGGTTCAGGCTGATTTCCCTGCTGTGCTTACCCATCGTTCTGGTTTTTCAAAGCAATTAGTAAGGCTCCTACGCACACAATTTCAAAATGCTGCCGGCCCTCATAGAATGCACCAAATTTTACGAATAAATCATACAGAAAAATTCGATTCCATTCAATTCCAGTACTATGATGCTTTAAAAGATAAGCTTGATGAACAAAAGATGGCTAAGAAGCTGGTAGGAAATGTTTCTACGGCTACAACATACCCAGAGTTCTCGACGTTTAATGATAGAAACGGATACAACGGATATGTACCTTCAGCCAATTACATAAGTTATGTTTATTGCTCAATCATAGATGAACTCAGGCCTTATATGAATCATCACACGTCACTTTTGGATGGAATTGTTTTAAAAGGAGACCATTCTTTTAAGGTATGCACACATCAGAATTCATATCCAAACAACACAGGCCAGCAATTAATTTTTTTTTAGATTATAAAACATATGGCCAAAATCAATGGGGTGTCAACATTTTCATGTCTGTATACCCTCTTGAACGAATACGAAGAAATTCGCCTACAAGTACTTGCGCCTACAAAGTCATTGGAACACTTGGCTCCATCTTTTAATAACATGATGGAGAGCTATAAAAAGTATGGCTTTAAAATGCCAGAGCTTTTCTACACGGACAATGTTCTTGGTGATCGGTTGTTCTTGGAATCGACAATACCTTCTCTCCTGAAAGACGTTATTCATAAAAATCCAACTTTAACAGAACAAGTCGATTTGAACAGCCCATTCAAAAATTACCCCGTAGCCAGATTGCCAGATAACATAACGGTATCAATTTTAAGTACTACTATCGACATTAATCAATCATGCCAAAAACTTCTTGACGAATGTTTACAGCAGGGTACAATTGCCATTGGATTTGACTGCGAATGGGCTGTAAGAGGTAAAAGATCAGCAATTTCCATCAGTGAGCAGTCTGGTTTGAAGTTCGTTCCTGTAGCTTTGGTGCAAATCGCTTACGGTAATTCTGTCTACTTGATGAGAATACACTCATTCGCCTCAGACAATCTACCTGAAAATTTAATCAAGATCCTCACTGATACTAAAATAGCCAAAATCGGAAAAAACGTCAGCGGTGATCTTACAAGATTTCGCTATTTTGGTCTCCAACAATGCCCTGGTCAACTGGAACTTGGTACCTTTTGCAAAGATAAGGATCTCATTGAAAGAAGAAATACATCTTTGGCCGATATATGTGGGCTTGTTCTGAAGGTGCAGTTACCCAAGACAAATTTTGTTCGTTGTGGCAATTGGGAAGCCCCAATCCTTTCAGAAGAGCAAATAAATTATGCAGCTTTGGATGCTTGGGTGTCATACGAAATTTATACCAGATACAAACATATGCCCACAGTTCATCAGAAAGTAACTGTCAACACAACAGCCGGTTCTTTTATTGCAATTCATTTGGACAAATCTGCCTCGTCCTCTGTTGCTGGATACGGCTATATATGCAATGATGATACCCCTCCTACAAATAATACCCATGAAGCACTTCATACCAACAGTGCACTGATTGTAAAAGTTGTGAAGATAACTATTCCTGGGTACCCTTTGGAGTGTTACAATGAGGGTCTGACCTTAGGTGATTTCCATGATATACCCTTCACTGTTTATATCAAATGCAAATATCTGTTTACAGCTTCAGAAAGAGTACATAATGTAGTTTCTGATACTTCTAATACCCCAATCATACAAATACCACCCATTAGCAGCGATACCACTTCTTCACCAATCAATACCAATAAGAATTCTGTCGACTCTCGTGTTTTAAAAGATGGATTTCATATTATGGACATGATCAAAATTAATAAGTCTCATGGAATGCAAAAAGACTTCATGCGTCGTTTCCGTGACATCATGTATGTATGTGACCAAGAGGATAAAGCTTTAGTAGAAAGTTATCTTGAAAGTATTGGTACGGACTGGAAGACACGGATGTTGGTAAACCCTGCTTGGATATTCGAACGTGTAAGAAGGCATATACCCCCAGCCGAAGAATTATACCCCGCCTTGAAATACCTTTTTGAAAGCTACGGTCCTCTCAGGTGTGAGCATTCCGGCCTTAAACTCTTCAATGACGCAGCTGTTGCCATGTCCCTGCATGTGTTGGATTCGGTGAAGCAAGGGCATGTCTCAGACGTTGTTAATGGGCCTCCATTATATACCGAAAAAGGCCTGGATAAAAACAATCTCATGACATATAAATGCTCCAGAGGAACAAGCTCGGTTGAAGGAGCATGCCATATGAACATTGTTCGAAGGTTTGCTTCTTACAATGCATCAGTTAGATTGACCGACTCAATTTTAGCCGACTACCGGTTATATCATAACCTCAATGTAAGTAATAAATGATTTAACAAATATTTCATAAACTGAAAGTTATACATCATCATAGGTTGGATCAATTAACAGATACGGTAAAAAGCATCAAGGTCATTATAGTCCTTGGCTTGTACTGGCTATAAATTTATTAAGAACTGAAGTAGGTCACGATACCGTTATGAATTATACCTGTGAACGCTATGGGAGCTACTTGAATTTTGAACAGACCAATGAAACGTTTGGTGTCGTCGATATACCCAGAACATTTGGCAACTCAATTGGAATTAGGCCTACTGAATCTCTTGCTCCAAAAAAAGTTAAAATAACAAAAGGTCGGATGACAGAACTCGCTTCTTTGCCTGTGGTAGAGCTTCCGAAAATTGGTTATTCCGCTAACAAGTTCAAATCCAAATATCTATCGAATTGTCAAGGCACCTTGTATGCTGTAACTGCTGTTCATACAAAGGAAGAAGTATGTCTTTTTGAAACTCTAATTAATACCCAAGGCCAAGAGAATACATCTATATACCAACCTTTTGATTCGGAAAAACCGAATTTCGAGCTTTTCGCTTTAACATGGAACTCTAAACATTGCCAACATGATACCAATATTTATTACAAGACACCAGGGCATTTAAAATCATATTTTAACATTTTAGAAGACAGGAAAAAATACGGAAATACTGTTCTCAAAAATATTGAAATATCACAAAGTGTTCGAGTACTTGCTGAATCCCCATCCAGGTTTATAAGATCAATACCTGCATTACCCAAACCAATACCCCCTATAGAGCAACATTTTCCACTTGGTACAATCAACCCACCATCACCTCAATTACAGATGATACGCCCTGCATATCGCTCCAGACATATCCCGGGTGCCACCCCTCTTACAATACCACTTTCACGCCACGTTACAGCTGAAGTAATCAATCTATCAAATAACAGAAAACGAAAAAGAGTATGTGTGGTATGCATGGTAGATAACTGTCCTGGAAGTTCCAAAGGTTCTCTGTGCAGTAACAAATGCGGACGTTGCAGACAAGAAAGCTGTACAGGTAGACACGTTAAACAACCAAAAACTGGGAAGAAAGATTTTGTACAGCCTTTGCCTTGTTTAAATTTATAAATATAGCTGATAATGTATGCTGGAATTGCTACCCGTCATTATTGGCTACAAACCCAAATCACTAATACCTAATTACAAATAAATCATGATATTTCCCTTAAATCACTTCAATAAATCTCGTAAAAAACAAATGGAACTTTACACGTAAAAAATTAAGTAAACCCTTCTAAAATCCAAAAATTTGGGTGCCCAAGGGCACCCAAATTTTTATGAATTAAATGCAAAATCAGATGAATTAAATGATATTTTAATGAAATGGCCCAACTATGGTTACACGGCCATTTCTTAGGTCACGTGATCCATTCTTTTTCTTACAAACATACCGCTTACAACTGGTAACGGTCTTACTTATATTACAAAGACTAGCCGTAGCCGTGATAAAAAAAAATGAGAGTATATCTTTATTTTTCTAAAAAAAAAATAAAGGGTAATATTTTAGCGTTTTTATAAGAAACAGTAGTTTTTATTAACGGGTCTCCTAGGGACAGCCGTTTATCTTACGGGTCTCTTAGGGACAGCCAAATTTTCTTAGGGACAGCCATTTTTCTTAGGGACGGTCAGGGTGCGCGTAGTCATAATGTTGGGATTATGATACTTTAATTAACATCAAGAGGTCAATATAACTTAACAACTTAAAATAGATATACATTTATTAAAACCAACATAGTGTAAACCAGTATATGTGTTTTACAGCTTACTTTCAGCTTCTCGTTCAAACTTTACCTTAATATTGCTGCGTAAGATTAAGATCAAACGAGCTCAAAGGCGAAAAAGTGATGATAGAATTGTCAAAATAAATATAAATCGTTTATTCGTAATTTTTACATTGTTTTTGATTGTATATCCTTGTTCCCAGGTCTACAGAACATCCAAATCACCGATCTTTCGCTGCGACTACGTGCACTTTGGCTGCCCCTGAGGAAAATTTGGCTGTCCCTAAGAAAAGCGGTTTGAGCCTTCACACGCTAGAAAACAGGCTTATCCGTAAGCGTAAAAAAAAAGTGCACAGCAGAAAAAAAAAAAAAGAGAGATGTTCAATATTGAATCTCATAAAATATAGTCATAGAAGCCTGTTCCTAGGACAATCCCACATTTCTTTTTCTTGGGAAATAAATATGTTGTTTTATTTAAGAAACTTATCTTCTGTAAGCAAAATGAACATTTTTCTTTTGACATACACAATTTTTCTCTTGTAAAAGCTATGTTACTTAAACATCATATCAATTACATATGACTGGGAATCGTACAAATGTATGTATGATAAATTTGCTTTATAAAAAACTGACATGAGTGCAATCTAGAACAGAAATAGGATACAATAATGTGACAGTATTTAGGAATCATCCCCAGATGTTGGATTCGATTGACATAGAAGGGCAGATCAATAAAATAGATTCTGGTACTCTGTATCTACTAATTAAATAATAATAACAAGACAATATTGAGATGAGTTATCCATCGCCTGTATTCATTTGTTTAATCAGAAGGTTTCAATTGAGTATAGTTATTAAACTAAAGTTTGAAGATAGGCAAGCAACGGTATGTGTGATGCATTCCTGAACAAACAAAAGGGTTTATTTAAATGTTCTGGATAAAACAAAAACCTCATATTGTTTTCTTTTTGCAAAAAGGTCATATCTTGGCATATCCCAGAACAAAAACAGCAAAAAAAAAAAAAAATATGTGCTTGATGCATAATATTTATGCAAATTTTTTTTTATTTTTATTTTTATCTGCCTCTCTTCTTGGACCAAGGCTCATCTTAGCGTTTGTTGAACACATATTGATATAATGCTCTCTAGCAACTAGGGGGGGGGGGAGACAAAGACTGTTTTTTATATTAAACATGAAGTTGATTCCAAACGAAAAAAAAGCTTTAATAATAGCTTTTTTTTTTCTTTCTCGCCCAACATGAATTACTGCTTGTTCTAAACGAATATTCTTATTTATGCAATGCAAGAATAATTTATATATATGTATAAATCCCTCAATTCTTATGAGGAGGTGGCTTTTACATAACGAGATTACACACATACAAAGGGGGTCAACACCCAACGTGACCAAACCCATATCTTGCAGATTGCAAAAAGAAGAAAATAAAAACCCTAAATCTGCATAACAAAAAAAAAGAGACAGAGAGATACAATTACAAAAAAATTTGTTTTTTTATAAGCTTGGTGTCATTCATAAAAATTATCATCCCTCCCTCCTCCTTAATATCACAAAAATAACATACTCCCCTTCCATATGCATGATGATGTGATTTATTAGTAAAAAAGATATATTAAACCTAAAATAATTAATACAAATTTCAAACTGACGAAAGTCTTGATGCTGGGTGACACCAAATGTCATCTCTTTGTAAAAAAAAAAAAAAAAAAAACTTGGTGTAACACCACTCGTGTTTGACAAAACCCAAAAAAAAAAAAAAAAAAATAGACAACAGATGCTAAGCAAAAAGTCTTTTATCATATGTGTGTAAAAAAAAAAAAAAAAAAAAACTAATTATAGTGTTTCCCTTTTTTGTCCTATCCTCGAGTAAATGAATTAGAATAGGAAGAACGGGTCTTTAAAAATAGAAGGTTTTCTCCCCGTCAAAAGGAAGAGGCCATTCTAGTCATGCGTGCGAGCCGAAAAAAAAAAAGATCTGTTATTGACAAAGGGATCTGATTTACTATTACATAATTTTTATTAATCTATATCTATACATGGAACGAAAATCTACTGAGGACATGCTAAAGCGCCCATAGGATCATAAGCAGGTAACACAATAGCCTTTTCATCTAATAAATCCACCAACTTTTTAGGAACAACTGCCTTTTCAAGTACAACCTGGTACACAAATTCATTGAACCATTCATCGCTCATGATCCAGAATCCCTTTTCACCCGATGTCTCTGACCAACTGTTCTCCACTCTCCATCGTACAGGGCTATTATTCTTATCCAAGTGCACACCCGTAAACATCATGGCATGTGTCATGGCACTCTCACCATACAACAAGCGTTGAGCCTTGGACATACTGAAATCCACATTGAACGTGAGCTTATAATCAAATACTTTGGTATCCATGACTCCCGTGTTGCGGTTACTGAATTGTCCTACATCACAACCAAACCATACGGGGTTACCAGACTTGAGTACGTCCATGGCAAGCTTCTTCATTTGGGAAGCAGTGGTATTGACATATTTGATGGGGTCTCCACCTACCACGTTACCAAGACGAGCCACAGTGTAAGCACGAGCATAAGGGTTACGAGGATCATTGATAAGGGACATTGTATGAGAGATCTGTGTTATGTAACAAAATGATGAGTAAGAAAAAAAAAATGGGGTTTCATAACAAAAAAAAAAAATGACTTACAGGATAATCGACCACATCCTTCATGAACTTTTTGGGAGTCATGTTGGAGAGCGAAACACACTTGTTATTTTTATCAATGACTTCCCAATCAAAGCTAAGGGGAGGTTCGCCTAAATAAATGACCATGATACGATAGATATCCTGCATCATTTCTTCCTTGATGACACGAATGGTATTCACGGAAAGACCATCACGAAGCGCCTTTCGAATTTGAGAGGCAAACTCTCTTAATTTGGCGGTGACCAACCAATTGAGACGAGCAGTGGAGGAAGAGGCGATGGTTTCGGGATAGGCAGTTTTGGGAACAATACCGTATTTTTCAATCAGATTAATAAACATTTGCCATTGTCCGCCATCACCGACAGGCGAGGTTAAAAGGTATTGTACTACGCGATCATTGATATCTTCCTCAGCTAAATCAATCATATTTTCAAGAAACCAGTTGGCCTTTTCAAGCTTGTCTACAAAAAAAAAAAAAAAAAAGTAATTTTTTTTTAGGGTCAAATGTTCGTGTTGTTTCGTCAGTGCGCCTTTACCATAAAAGAAAAGGAAATTTTGACTCAACTCAAAATCCTCGTTTAATCTGTATTTACGAATCACGGCCAAGCGGAGAACATTTGTGCCTGCGATATATATAAAAAAAAAAAGATAATTCAGGTTATACAAAAAGAAGAAAGCTTTTTTTATGTTATTAACCTAACCTGCAAAGATCCAACAACGACCACTTTGCTTTTGATTGGTAGCCACACCTTCGACATCCAATTTGACATTAAATACATGACGGTTCTTGAGAGCCACGGATGGATTGACCATGACTTGGGTAGGATCGCTATTCATGATGGCGTTCATGGCCAAGGCATTCTTCTTATCATGCCAAAAATGTTCCGAGAATTTATCAAGAGCACGGGGTGTCAGACTAGCATAATGATCCTTGCATTGTTGTTCACTCAAGTCTAAAATTGCCATGGATTGGCTCAGATATTTTTCCTGACTGGAGGTGCAGGTCATGTCTTGTTCAACCACTGCATTCATTTCTGCACGCTTTTCATCAAAGCTCTCTGCATGTCTTTCTGAAGATTGATTGGCTCCCATTTTTTTTTTTTTTTGTCTTTAAGAATAAAAAGAATATATACATAAAAAAAAAAATTAAGAGCGTTTAAATAAACACCCCCCTCCCCTTTGTTGTCTCCGAATCAAAAAAAAAAAAAAAAGTTGACATAATTGACAAGTTGTCCGTCGGTAATGGGTCCGGACATCTCTCTCTTTTTTACATGCAATAGCGGAGAAATTGCGTCTTTTATTATTAATAGCTTTTTTTTTTTTTTTTCTCATTGGAGGGGGAGGGAATAAGTCATTTTTAGAGACATGATGAAAAACAAGTACGAAAGAAACTAGAAATGATGGATCTGGGACTTGACTCTATCATGGGTGTATCTTCTTCCCCCACCATTGCAGTAGTAGTAAGAGCAGGAGACTGACTAGCAACGGAAGAATAATGAGAAACCATAGAAGCTCGATGACTGTATGCATGTAAGGAAGAAGGCGCGGGAGAGAACAGTTTGCGTTTCTCAGCAATGTAATGATCTATATTTATCTTATCTTCCTCTTCTTCTTCTGATGATACTGAAGACATATCAGATACACTACTATCATCATCATCTTTCGTCTCATCCTCATCCTCATCCTCTTTCTTCTCATCTGTAAACCCTCTTTCCCTTAATAATGCTTGTGTCCATAACAAGTATAAACTTTCATCATGATTATTTGAACTGATGGTGGTTTGTGATGGTGTAGCAGGTCGAGCCTCTTTCAGTGTTTCTACCATTATATATATATATTAGTTTTCTTTTGTCTTTTTTTAATTTTTAAAATGTCTTTTTTTTTTACCAAAATAAGGGGCACTGGTAGTGCTTAAGGAGCCATAGTGAGAACTGGAACCTTGTACGGTAGATAGATCTCGGACTATGTAGAAGGAGGGTTTAATACCATCTCCACACATACACACACACACACACACACACAAAGAAAATAAATCCAATTTTTTTTTTTTACCTTGTGCCTTCTCTATCGATGAACAAGCGGGTGTAGGTGGCAAATGTGAAGTCTAGGATGTACAACAACAACAACAGAAAAGATTAGATGGCTATGCATATTGTTAAAATAAAAAGCACGGTTTACATTAAAAGATTGATAAATAGGCACAGCAGACGAAGACATGTTTAAAAGAGTTTTTTTGGATAAGAGAGAGAGAGAGAAAGAAGGAGAGGAAAGAAAAAGAAAGGGAAATTTGTATTTTATACAAGAAGGGAAAAGGAGGTGTGTGTGTGTGTTTGCTTGTGGGTTATGTAAAACTTGTAGTCTCATAACGTTTAAAAAGAGAACTCCTCCCCCCCCCTTTCTTTCTCACTAAATATATATTTACGCCAATTGATAATCCAACTAATAACATGATTCATGAGTCTTTTTAAAAGATGTACTTTTTTTAAAAATTGTTGTCTTGAAGAGAATGATCCCATGAACACTTTTTTCTAGGTGAGTGTGTAGATCTTGTGGGGGGCGTACAGAATTGTATTCAGGTACGGGGTTTATGAATAAGCCCTTCTGATTGTTAATAGCACACGTGTATGTATATATATGCAATCAAGGGGTGTGTGTGTGTTGTATGTGTGTGTGTGGGGATTATATAAGAGCCAATCGATTCCAACATGAGGTGCATAAATCCATAAAAAAAAGTTCCATCATGATGGTATCATTTGTCTTCTTTAAGGGTGATTTCGTTTATAAGCTATTTTTTTTTTTTTATTTATTTATTTATTTACAATAATTTTTCGATTGTTTTAATTTTCTAATATTTTAGGCGTCAACAATGGGAAGCTTTGCCTTCTTCTTGATATCGCTGTAACAATTTCCACATAAATGATGTAAGAGCTTATTGCTTCCACAGGCAGGACAGGATGTGACGTTTTCTTTAATGGGTATACCCTTGTTGGAAGCTCTCATACGCTTCTTGGAGTGAGATGTCTTCTTCTTGGGTGCAGCCCAAAGAATCGCTTCTAACCATGTAGGTACTTCAAACGTGTTACGGGTCACACTCTCGCTAGACACAACTGTTGTTGCTCCTCCATTGAAAAATAAAGGGCTCACCGACAAGCTTCCAAATCGTGCGCTTTGTACCTTGACTATATTCTGTGTGTTGAAAACACTTTTGCTGGAAATTAAACGTAAACTCATTCTAATGAAATAAAAATCTTGTTAAAAAAATAAACAGGCCCCCTCTATATAAAAGAAAAAAAAAAAAAGCCAGTGGCTCATTTAACTTTTAAATCACCGCCCCTTATACCTGAGTAATGTATAGGCAATGTAATGTTGGCCGGGAATTGACAGTCTCTGATCGTAAGATGTTGATTAGAGATATATTTAGACTGGTTTCAGGCTGTAGCTTGAATAGAGATACGTTTTCTATAGTGTATTCTAACGGATTACGTCACAATGAAGTCGAAGTTTCTGATATATGTCTAAGTTTAATCCCTTTTGAGTCAAACTGGCTTATCCTGCGCTTTATTCTGAAAAGGCTAATAACGACCAAAAATTATAAAATGGAAAGAACTATTGTTTTATTATTGCTGTGTAATTCGTTAATAAACTCAATTGAGTTACACAAAAGATCTTTTAGCTAAGCTCAAATTCTTCACAAGGATCCTACTTAAGGAGAGCTAGGTACGACGCCTCTTCTTCAGTATTAAGGAATTTGAACCAGGGTTTTCTTCAACTCCTCCTGTACGGTCTTCACCTAATTCAGCTTCTGCTACTTCTTGTGGTTCACCTTCTACAACCCATTTTCGATATAACCAGTTATCTTTCGGTCTTTGTAGAAACAGTTTGATGTCATTAGCATGGACGGGGCTTGCAACCATAAGATGCCCATCCGAAATCACATACACGTTATTAGGTAATTTTCTTTCAATACGGTACGGTCCAATCCACTTGCTACCCAATTTCCCTTTGCTTATATCTCCTACTGTATGATTGAGTACCATTACTTGGTCACCTAATCTAAATGATCGAACGGACACTCTTTTAGCATCATCATAGTTTCTAGCTTGAGTTTCTTTGATAACCACTTGTCGCTTTACAGCTTCTGATAACACTGAATCATTCAATTTAATAATTTCTTCCAATCTTTCTTCCAACTCTAACATTTCATAATCGATTTCTTCATCTACGCCTTCTTCGATATTATTAATCATGGTTTGATCCTGTATTTTAGTTGTGTTCATTCTACTTCCGGTCTCCATCAACAGAACATCTTCACCTAAGTCCTTGATTTCTAGACAATCCGCAATTCCTCTGGGTTGCCGACCATGCAAAAGGAAAAATGGTGTGAATCCGTGTCCTCCATATACGCTGGTCCTGACGACATAACTAGCTGCTGATAACCAAGTAACCCAACTTCCGGGATATTGTGCACAGATCTTCTTTAACAATAATTTAAGGGTTTGGATTACTCTTTCAACCTTTCCTTGTCTCTGAGAATGGTTTGATGGACCTAACGCTAGCTTGATCCCATATTTAGACACCATTCTATCGACTATGACATTAACAAAATGCGTGCCTCCATCACTATACACAGTTGATGGGATACCGAATCTGCAGATCCATTCGTATAATCCAATGACGGCTATATCTGCCTGTGCTGTTACGCATGGGTGACATTCTACCCAACCGGTGAACATATCTATCAATACAAGTACATAGCTAAAGCTTCCAAAAGACTGTACGTTAGGCAATACACAAAAATCCATCATTATTTCGGTCATAGGTCCGTTTAGTGGTGCAGGTATAGACATCATAGGTACCACTGGCGCATTTTTAAGAGAATGGGCTTGACATATGTGGCATGTTTTAACGTATAACCGTATATCCTCGTAGTAATTAGGCCAGTAAAATTTTCGACTGACGTTGGTAAAAGTTCGAGCTATTCCGGCATGCCCTGAGAGCCAATGATCATGTATATTTTCTATTACTTTTCTGACTTCCGCTTCTTTAACTAAGATTCTGTCACCATATTTCTCGTCCTTCTTTCTGTAAATACGATCGTTCTCTCCGATGTAATAATATCTAGCCATGGCTCGTATTGCATTCCTTTCCTTTAGCTGGATATTTTCTCCAAAGGTTAAAGTGTTCAAAAACTGATACAGACATCGATAGCGCTCCTCCGATATTCCATGGAAAACGTCATCGTTAATCCCTCCACTTATGACATTATACACAGGTAAGTAATTATCTGTAATAATTTCTTCAGAAGTAGGCATTTCCATTAAACCTTCCTGATCAAACGGCATTCTAGATAGGCTGTCTGCATTCCCGTTTTGAGCCCCCGGACGATAATACACCGAAAAGTCTAATTCCATCACACTAAGCAACCATTTCACTACCCTCGGATTGGACTCCTCCTTGATTTTCATTAAATGCCTGAGAGATTGGTGATCTGTGATGACCTTGCATTTATTACCTAACAAATAATACCTATAGAATTTCAAGAAGTAGACTATAGCCAATAGTTCCAACTCCCATATTGCCATTGTTGTTTTTTCTATACCTATCAATGCCCGACTTCCATAATAGATAGGATGTAGGATGTTACCATCATCTTCATCAGCCTGAGTCAATATTCCAGATATAGCCTTCTTACTGCTATCACAATACAGAACAAATTCACGGTCGAATCTTGGGTGTGCTAGAACAGGCTCGCTACTCATCATTTCCTTGCATTTATCGAATCCCTTTTGCGCCTCTTCGTCCCAATTAAATTTGACGTTTTTCTTTAACAGTTTAGTCATCCCGCTAGTAACCTCAGAAAGCTTTGGAAAGAATCTTCGATAATATTGGATGCCTCCTAAAAAGGTTCTCAATTCCGACACATTCCTAGGTCGAGGCCATGACATATATCGCTCTACTTTGGAGTTATCCATCCTGAATCCATTAATTCCACACATGTATCCCAATATCTTCAGTTCCTGGTATCCGAACTTGCATTTCTTTAACGACATGGATAGACCCACTCTTTCAGCCATACACAAAATTTTGTCTAGTTGCTGTACATGCTTCTCAAAATCTGAACTGTATACCACACCATCATCCACGTACATCATGAAGTAGTCAAAGAGTGCTTCCGAAAACGTCCGGTCCATACATCTCTGCCACCAAGCTACACTCGAATGCAATCCCATAGGCATTACGCACCATTGATAAATTCCTAGAGGGGTAATAAACGCTGTATACTTTCTTGAATCCTTATGTACCGGTAATTGCCAAAATCCTTTTAATGCATCCATGATAGAGAAATATTTAGCCTTGCCTAATTGGGTGAACAACATATTAATATCAGGTAATGGGTAAGGGTCTTTCATTGTCACCGCATTTAGATTCTTATAGTCAATGCATAACCGATATAGATCCTTGGTTTTAAGCCCTGGAGCAGTAGAAGTATATCCTACAACATTTCCATCTTCTAGTATAGCCTGTTTTCTTCTCTTGGTATCACCGACTCCAAATTTCTGTCCAATAAGATGTTCCATGTTATCTTCTTCTAATGAATCTTCAGCCTCTTCAATGAAATCTTGGATAGTGGTGTTGTAAATTTTACTACCAGGCACTTTCTTGACATTGGACAGCGAATTTTTATTGTCTGATATTACAAATGGCTTGGCTTTTCCTTTGAATTGTATCTTCTTCTTCTTATGTCTCTTTTCTATATCCGAAGGGATCAACACCGTTCCAGCAGCCCATTCACTATTGGGGTCCGCAGCCTCGATTTTTCCAGTGCGCAATAACTCCTGTAGTGTTTCTTTAAGCCATAATTGAGCGTCATGTGGCACAATGTACGCACGAGATCGTTGTGGTTTCGCATCAGGTTTCAAGTCAATAATGTAAGGGTCAGTATTTAATGTTTTTATTTCCTTAAGTGAACTAACAAATACGCTCTTATGCTTATGTAACACATTTAAAATCTCCCTTTTTTGCTCGGGCATTAATTCGGGGTTGATGTCAAAATCACCGCAATCTATTTCTTCAATAACAGGTTTTTGCTCGGTTTGCTTGACATTGTTGACCTTCTTTACACTGTCATTTTTATTGGACCATTCGCAGACAACAGACGTAACATAAGACTGCATGTTGTGGTAATAGTTATTCTTGCTGATAGCTTCGGCAGGTAGATAAACGGGTGCGGTGGAAACGGAAGGCATAGCTTGGTCGCGTGGGTTTTCCATCATTTCTGCCAGATACTCTTGAATAACCTCTACCTCGGTAACTACATTTTTTTTTGTCTTGATACTCTCCATTGATAATTTATCGTCGCCAGCAGGAGTAATTATTCCGATAGCATCACCTTTCTTTATCATTACCTTTTTATTAGTTGCATTAGCAATAACTGTTTCTGCTACTCTGGTGGTATGGATAATTGTCGGGCACAACATTACGCCATTTACTGCACTGGCATATGCAGGAACAAGCATGTGCACCATCTTAGTATTATCTAAGACTGTAGGTTCCGCGTATCTGAGAGCTGCGATGCTAATCTCCCAAGGATCCAGAATCAAGTCCTCATTCAACTTCACTATTTTGTCACCACTCTCCCCACCTGATAATACTATCTGCATTATTCTATTGCTATTACCCAATTTTGACGCCGTAGGATTTATTCCAGTTCCCTCGTGCGTATCGATAATAATTTGCTCTACTACCACTTCACTGTCGTCTTCATCTAAGATTTCGAAAATCAATTCCTTACGAGATACATCTAACATGGCGTGTGCTCCTTCGAAAAAATCAATACCCAAAATCAGGGGGAAGTTATCTAGATCTGCTACGATAAACGTATGGCTGACTTCTAATTCCACAGAAAACAAAATAGCAACATTTCGTATTAACCCCATGGCGCTTTCCTTAGCCCTTCCTGCAAAACTCAACGATAGTCCAGGCACTTTTTCGATACGATTTTCCCATTGTAACTCCTTGACTACTTCATACGGAATAATAGAGGCATTTGCACCAGGGTCCAATAGCGCATCGTAATCTCCTTCACCTATAGACATTTGAACCACTTGGAGTTCAGTACCACTAGCACCCGGATTGTTACGATCTGTGAATGATTTTGTGAAAATCTGATTTCTTTGTACAACATTATGGATATTATTGTCTACTTTCCTTACGGGATTGACATCAGCTAGCGTCGCCGTAGCTAACGATGATGAAGCATCGCTGGGAGTGGCCAATGTCGGTGGCACTATTGTTCCACTAGTAACATTACTAACAGATTTATTACTAGCAAAACCTAAAGCTTCTTTCGCTTGTTGATTGTGAGATGGACACAAGAAAAGGAATTCCGCCAAAGGAAGGGTCACCGTCAAGGACCTCAAGTATTCCGCAGTGTTGAATTTTTGGTCCAGTTTACCTTCTTTGTTGATCAATAAGGGATGTTTCTTAGTAGCTTTGTTTACTTGAGATGGCCGTGGTAATCCTTGAGCTAATGCTTCCTTGTCTAACAACGCTATCTCCTTCTTTCTAGCACGTGCTTTAGCTAGTTGGATAGCTCGTCGTGCACGTTTCTGAGTCTCCCATTCTTCAGCGGATAACATATCAACGTCTTGTTGCTCAGTTTCTCCGTTTACTGCATTTATAATATTTGTAGGATTTTGTTCACTGGTTAAGGTGATATTTAAAATTGGGACACCGTTACCTACTGGCGGTGTCCTTCCCGAAAATCCTGGTTTTGTGCTTGAGTTTTTCTTGGCTTTCTACATCCACTAGCTGTGTGATTCTCATCACCACAGTTACCACACGAGGACGGACAGTTTCTTTGTATATGGCCTTCTTCATTGCAGTTGTAACATACTCGAGATGAAAAGGATCCAGAGTTAGTGTTGCCGGTCACTGAGGATCGTGGAACTTTCAAGGTATCACCATTGCCTTGAGCTTGTTGATTAGCTACTTCTTGAGAATTACCATTGGATTCTTGCACTCTTCCATTATTGTTACGGGGAGCGTAAGTGGGCTTTCTAACATTCTCACTACTAGATACATTGTTAATCTGTAACATATTCATGTTTTGTTGTAGCTGAAAAAGCTCCCATTGCTGCTTGATGGTGTGTAATTGTGCGGTGTTTACGTTATAAATATCAAATCCATTACTGTTACTAGCGGTACCATAGGATGTATTACTTCCAAAGCCGTTGTTCATCAAAGGGGCCAACGAGACACGTAACTCTTCTCTCATAATCCAATCTGCTTGAGCTAATTGGGCTCTCAAATCTTCTAATGAAGTAGGTGCCGCACGTAAGTTCCTTTGAGTTACCAAATTTAAATTTTGTACCACATCTGCAACTAAAGTACTCTCTTCGTAATTCTCTGTTTTGTTAAACTTCTTGAATAGATTTACTTTTTCTTTAATATAATTAACTGCATCTTCATTAGGGCCTTGCACTCTTCTATTGAAAGCCATTCTAAGCCTGTACTTGGTGGCGTTAGTTAAAAAGTGATTGACGAACATGTACACAAAGGATCCTTCTTGATCTTCGGAGCCATAAGCAATGTCTGACCAACTCGTTCTGCGAAACCATGATAAGGCAGTATCTCGTAAGTGAGATCCAATCACAGCGATTTTCTCTTTGTCCTGAGCACTAGTAAGAGAAGAGAATGTGGGTAGATAGGATATTTGTTCTAAGAAGTCATAAATACTTTCACTTGTATCTAGATATTCTCCACTGAAGGGGATAATCATAGAACCTTGTACACTATTAGTTAAATAAACAGGCATTGGACCTGGATACATCATAGGCATGGGTTGAGGGTACATTCCATACATTGTCGGGTTACTCATAAACTGATTGTTCATGTTGTAAACTTGGGTTGGGGATGCTTGGTTAGTGAGATTTTGTTGTTGAACCTGTTGTAGGAACTGTTGAAACTGTTGTTGTTGTTGCATAATATTTAAGACGAGCGGTTGTATTTTTTTACGAAAGGATTGTTATTATTTAAGTCAAAGCGCCCAGCTACTCCACCATGTAATGTTGGCCGGGAATTGACAGTCTCTGATCGTAAGATGTTGATTAGAGATATATTTAGACTGGTTTCAGGCTGTAGCTTGAATAGAGATACGTTTTCTATAGTGTATTCTAACGGATTACGTCACAATGAAGTCGAAGTTTCTGATATATGTCTAAGTTTAATCCCTTTTGAGTCAAACTGGCTTATCCTGCGCTTTATTCTGAAAAGGCTAATAACGACCAAAAATTATAAAATGGAAAGAACTATTGTTTTATTATTGCTGTGTAATTCGTTAATAAACTCAATTGAGTTACACAAAAGATCTTTTAGCTAAGCTCAAATTCTTCACAGCAAGATCTTTGACGGAGTTTATTAAATGATAGTATAATAAACAGAAATAAGAGAAGATTACAATTGTCAGAAAAGCAAAAGTAATTATCTAGAACGGGTTAATAAGTGCAATTACTCTCAGGCTTTTACACGTATTCAATAAAAATAAGAAACAGAGGATCAGATACAATGTACAATGATTAAACGAAGCTTGTTCGACAAAAGCTTAATAACCCAAAATATTTTATAACTGAAAGAACGATGATTTATTTCAGAGTGCGGATAAACAGAATTAAAGCCCAAACTTTCTCAGTCCCCAGTGCCAAAATCCTATTCTTCACTACTCCTGTAAAGTCACGCTATTCACTCGAAATATTATGCGAGAGACATGTCTGGGGGGACAATCACTCGGAAAATTGAGTCACCGGATCGACCGGAATAACCGACGTAGCCAGACTGGCTTGTCGGTATTTATTTGATAAGTCATACCTTTTAAACGAAATGATGTTAGTATCTGTACAATTATATGTGTTTACCGTCGCCATACTTATGTGTATTATAAAAGGTACGCCTAAATGGCGGAAGCGGCTGAGCATCGATCGAGACTATGGAAGAAAAACCAATTAACCCAATGTTTTTTGCACCGTTTTGATCACGGTTAATGGTTGTTGATTTTGAAGAGATTCTTCTTGGGCACTCCGAGTTGTTGCAAACTACTGCCCCTTTGAGCCTTTTGATTTTGCCGTTTCTCCTGACAAGTTGCTTACTTGTGCAAGAAAAACATGAGCTGCATGTCACTGTTGACTTGTACTCATCAACCACCGCAAAACTGTCCAATTCTACACTTTTTAGTTGTGTTATAAAAGGGTCTAAGCTTCTTCTAGTATGACCCTTTATGTAAGTCGAAACACCAGACCAGTTTCCCAGAAATGATATGACGCTACGGTTTTTACCAGAGTTACCTAGAAGTCGGAACAGTTTCTGCCTATGTGAGGAATGCAGATGCTGGTAATATCTTTTCAGACGAATACTCCTAGTGACTTGACGCTGGTTTAGATACGACGGTGTAAGCTCCTTTTTGTTTTTTATTTTTCTTTGTCTCTGTATCATGTGCTTGGTGTCTAGTATAACGCTATTTACTCGCTTTGCCGTCAGTTCAAAGGTCACTTCATTTTCGACATCGTGGTCACAATTTTCCAGACTTTCCAGTGCGCTATACCTATTAATACTTTGAAACATAGAAGAAGATTTGGTTGCACTTATTGAAGCAGTTGTTACAACACCTGGATCTAAGCCTTGAATAATTGCTTGGCCTGATATGATGCTATTTTGTGATTTTTCAGAAAGACATATACCAGCTGTTGGGGTTGGTTCATTCTGATTATGTATCCCTTTGTTTAAGCAATACATTTCTGAGCTCTTGGTCTTAATTGATTTATTCAAAGAAAGAAGTTGACTGTATATTGCGTTACATTCCTTGCGGCTAGTCTTCAAGTTTCGATAGAGGTCTGAATCACAAGTCATTGTACCTAACTTTTGGTTTTTTCTAAAGGTCTGGCCAAGATCCATTCTAGTATTTTCTATCTCACGAACGTTTTTACTCAAACGGACTTGCAATGCTTTTTCTTCTTTGATTTCTTTGTGAAGACGTTCGACCTTCAGTTTCCTATTTTCTGTATTACTATCCAAAGAGGTAAAACTACTTGTAGAAGTAACGTGCGGCACTTCTTCCTTTTGCAAGTTTTTATACCCAAGAAAGTTTAAGCTGTACTTATGACAAAACTTAAATGAATACATTGGGGTTAGTTTTTGTTCCTGGATAATTCTTTCAATCATGTTTAAATTGAAAAAGTTTGAAAAAACCGCCTTCTTGTCCTCTATGGATTTGATTGTTGCCGAACTCGTAAACATATTTACACCATCGAGCTTGAAAATGTTGTACTCTTTAGCAAATAAAAGATATAAAGTCCTGGTATCAACATTGATAGACATTTTTTGCTTTTCTTCGACCTTCTTTGGAAACATTCGATTCTCCTTAAATCTTGTACCCGTCGGACCAACAAACTTGACCAGTGAGTTTCTGATTTTGCGCATCTGAAAAAATCTGAAAGCGTTTTTCTCATCTTTTTTACAACTTATTAGTCGTAACTCGTTGACTATTCTAGCAGAAGTGTCTAATGCATGGGCGGGTATAGATTCTTGCTTATCGTAATAAAGTTGCTTTTTGATATAGGCTGCGTCTACATTTCCTTCGATAGAAGGGGACGTAATCAACATTGTGCATACTGCACACAAAGCTTTAATCTCTTTGGCTGACAGGTCTTTGACATCGTTATCATTGGTATCTAACTCAGTAACATTATCAATTATTACTAAATCTTCGTCATTCTCATTAAAATCTTCGGCGTCTTCTTTGTGTAAAAATTATAAAAACGAAGCTTTTTAAAAACAATACGTATGACTGTGTCCCATTAATTATTACCTTCAAATTCGTTGGAATTATCATCTTTATTTACAGGTGGTTCCAAATCTGAACGGCCCCTCTCACAAGAATTGAAAACACCGTCGATAAGTTTTTCCACAACATGTATTTTGTTCAGCTTTCCTGCGTTATATTTTGCAATCGCGTCAAACAAATCTATCATGACCCTTTTTTGGTGTCGCTTTTTAACTGTTTTGGGGGATTTTTGTGAATTTTGTTTCTGCTTCTTTGATGCATGTGGATGGCTCAGACGATGGGATTTCTTCGGACAAAGATGCAAGCGTAAAATAAGGGTAAGTGTGACTCTCAAATCAGAAACAAATCTTTGATAGGTCCACATGTTTGAAAAATTGGTAAAGAACTGTTTACACGCAGAAACTAAAGTTGGTGTGGTTGTAAAGTCACAATAGTTTTCGCTTGATATTTTTCTTGATACGTAGTCAATCACCCTATATGACGAGTAAAATAAGTTAGGAATCACTGCTCTCAATATAATAATTAAGCATATCTACTTACGGGTGTTTATACTCGTGTGGTTTTTTTCTACCTACTGAACTGGAAAGCAATTTCCAAAAGCCTTTAAACGTAAATATATCACTTTGTTTTAAAAATGTTTCATCACTGTCATCTATAATCGCGATTTTCTCTTCGCCAGTTTCAATTTTGAGTGAGGGCAAATCAATGAATTGAAAATCAAAAAAGGTGCGCTCTCTAGAAGGAAGAATATCACCTGATGTAATACCGTCAACCAAAATCTCCGTTGCTTTCGAAAGGCCAGAACAGCATTTATCACAGATCTCTTGCAGATCTTCGAGCTTTTTCAAAAAGATGCTATAGTCCAAGTCTTTATTAATTACTCGTTTTAGGCTTCTACTGACTGTTCTATAAGCATTATCTTCTACATCTTGGTCTTCATTTTCATCGATTGCCGTATCTGTATCCTCAGGCGCACTATCTTGTATTGATGATTCTAAGTTTAAACCCATAATAAAGTCACTGATACATTTATCGATGCTGATTTTGCCAATTTGTTTGAGTCGATTGATTTTTTGTTGCACCCACAATGCTGACGTTGGTATATCTTCAAGCTTAACGGTCGGAAAGTGATTTTGCCTGATCAACTGCTCAATCTTTGTTTTTACAATACCAGAAGAGCCTGTTGGAAACTGTTTCGTTGATAAAGTTGACGAAAATTTTGTATATTTTCAGATAAGGTTTTGTGCTTGTCAATTTTGAACTTGGACCATTTCTTTTGATATAATGTGTTCGTTTCTTCCACAAGCAGCCTTATTATTTCATCATCTATGACAGAGGAGACACTTTGTCTCTTTGCTCTAGGTTTTTTCTCGTCTGTGGCTCGTTTTTTAGCTACAATATTCTTGAGAATTTCACTGGTGGGGGTGGTATCACCTGACATATCTTTGGGTCTGTTTTTGAGTTCCAATCCAAACCATTCAACAGTACCAGTATACGAATTAATTGATTTTAACACACCAAGGTACGGTAAAGAGCGGTCTTGACGGTGCTTGTTGTTGGGATGAATTATTGCTGGTTTGGACCTACTTGAAAAGCAGTAGATTGTATACCCATAGACTTGACTAAAAGCGTAAAGCAATAACATATCTTTTGGAACAGCAGTAAGATTTGGATGCCTATTTGAATGCAACACAAAATTATTCTCCAATTTTCCATTAAGAACCCCAACCAAGTATTGTATGGGTGAAGTAACCATCATTATGTCGATATTTTCGTCCATTTTTTTACGAACTACATGTATTTTATGTTTCTCCAGAAACTTGACAGTGTTTTTAATACTTTCATTAAAACTATGCGTATAATTATTAATTGCATTAAGAATATATCACGAAAACTGTTATCAATAGGCATGGTAGGAGAAGTAATGTTTATGTCAACATCTTGGCAAGAAAAACGAAGCAGCTGCTCATCTAGTTGCCCTAATCATAGACGCATTATAAAAACAGAAAATTATAGGTAAATGATAATTTTATGTACCTTCTCTACCCTTTCTCTTATCCAAGCGCTTTGTTACGGAGGATGCTTTAATTGTTTTAGGTCAGTCATCTATTGCTTTACTAGGAGCTAGTATCTACTTACGTTCTCCTGTGCTATTGTCGGATAGTGAATGTTTACGCTTCATTAACGAGAAGAGCACGAAAGAGAAACAATACATTGGCAACTTTGGGTTTTTTCATTAAAAAAACCAGTCTCCATTATTAATTTTATTGGTTCATACGAATGAATCTTTCCATCAGTATCAGTATCATAGCCAATCGTAAAATGTTATATTTTTTATATTATTACGATGCCTTTGTACAAATTACCAGATATACACGTATAAAAATACGGGAAAACGTATGTGTGGTAAATCGCATATGGATTAGATACAAAAAACAAATTCATATCTCGATATAGTTGATAACCGCATATAACTATTATCAAGCCCATAGGAAACTGCTAAAATACGGTCAGTAATTTAGGGTTTCACTGTAAAAGAGCAACCCGGGTAGATGAGGACTATATGTCATTGGCATCATTAGGCAGCCAAGGGTAAATATAACAACTATATATTATGCGAATCATTTCATCAATCAAAGCTACTGGCTAGACACCTTCATTTAATGACTCGAATACAACACCTCCAAAAAACGCTTCACCACCTTTTACGTGATCCGAATAAAGCGCAATTGTCATTTCATATCCATAATCATCTTTTGGCTATCTAAATTTCTGGTAGGAGTGTTTCTAATACTGAAAATTTTCGTTTCTCTTCTTGTATTCAGAAAGCAGATATTCAGGTTCAATTGTATCATGATGAAGTACGTGAAGCTCGCGAAGTATCTTTTGAACTCTCTCTGGACCAAGTTTCAGAAGGTCTGCAAATACTTTTGACATTCTTTCTCAGTAAAAAAGAACAACATAAACTCAACTTAAATTCAAGAGGGAGCTGTTCAATGATTTCTGGATCATGCGCATTATATGAAGCATCACATTTTGAGTCACAGCATCTATATTGCATTGATTTATAAAGCTAAAACAACTAGCATTTCAACTAAAAGAAGGGGGGGGGGAGCAATTTAGCATACACAAGGTATAAAAAACCTTTTCCTGCAACACCTGAACATATCCACAATTCTTCGAGCGTGAGGCTTTTTATTGTAGCCTTTTGTTCCAAGCTTCTTGATACAATTGTTTCTAAAACATCAATCCTCCCAAACCTTTGCGGGTAATCCAAAGAAATACTCGTGGTCTACATAAATAATTATATTTTTTCTTTAGGAAAGAAAAAAACGACACCAGCCCTATCCAAAAAATACGATTGTTTTATTCAGAAGAATATCGTTCGTTTATTAAACTTTGAAAGATCTCAAGATACTCGATCAGTACACTGTTGTCAGCCATCTTCCCCCGGTTGAATCTTTAACTGAAACCTCAACTAGATTCTTGACTAAATCTTCAATCAATTCATCGACTGGTTCTTAGACCAAAATGTGACATTGACATTCTTAAGTTTTTTTAACTACGAACTATCCCATATTTCTCGAAAAATTAAGAGCACTTAGGCAACTGGATTTGTATTTATGATTGCATCGTTTAAACTGTTGACAATTCTGTTTAATGTGGGTTTTTTTCTGTCAAATCGTTTTGCGGAAAAGAAACTTCGAGGCTTTGTAGGTTTTTCCAACTTTTCGCTTGGCCATTTAAAATTATTGTAAAACGCCAGGAGTTTTTTATATAAAAGCCGGTAATTTCACTGTATCCAATTATATTGTTTTTTACTAGCGAAGCAGTCCCCCCCGCGCTCTCACTCGAAATATTTTTTTTTTATTTCTTCATTACTATTTTATTTTCATTCAATGGAGAATACATTACCAAAGTCTAGCGTAAGGATACATACATTCGATTATATATAAAATAAAACATGTAAGACTCACCCCTCAAGAAAGCCTCTTGGTATTCCCAATGCCAAAGTAGCCGCTGGTTCTCCCAATATGGGACAACCCATGAGTTCCTCTTACGAAAACCGTTGGTTGTCTGCCGGCGATGACTCGAGCAAAAAGGGTTCTCCCCTCATCCACCGTCGAAAAAGTATCACACCTACTATTACTGCCTCCTCTGCTGAAGAGAAAACAACAGGTGTGCCTGTCAAAGAAAAGAAGGACAAGGTGCCCGCTAAAGAGAAAAAAGTCAAGGAAAACACTCGTCCTCATAACCCAAACGCACCTCCTCCCAAGAAGGCACAAAAGGACATGACAAAAGCAGAGCGTCGTGCTTTACAAGAAAAGCAAAGACAAGCTAAAGAAGCTGCCTCGAAAGACAATGACCACAAAAAGAATCCTGCTGCTGCTGCTGCCGCTGCCGCTGCCGCTTCTACTGCGGCTTCAGCTGCTCCCACCTCTGTCTCTGGTATCGCCGGTGCAGATTCAGAAGCTGCCAAAAGAAAGAAGAAACCTACTCGAGATCAAAATCAAGTACCTTGGCTTCTTCATTTAGACGTTCCCAAGGTCTCGGAAGCTTTGACAAAGGACCTTCATCCTGCTGTACTTCAACTCGGCTTGTATTTCTCTGAATATAAAATCGTGGGTTCCAATGCTCGTTGCGTTGCCATGTTGGAAATCTTTTCCAAGGTAATTTATTACCCCCCCCTTTTTTTTTTTGACGTGCATCATTTATAAAAAAGAGTTCTTATTTTTTTTTTTTTTTTTTAGGTTATTTCAGATCACAAACCACCTTCCGACGCCACTTTCTCTCGACACATTCAAAAGCATTTGGACCCCCATATCGCCTACTTGCTCAGTATTCGACCCATGTCACTCAGTATGCGTGAATGTATTCGTTGGTTAAAAAAGGAAATGGCCGATATTGTAGAAGAAGACCCCCCCTTGAGCGATGATGATGCACGTACTCGATTGACCGAACGTATTGGTCATTTTATCCGTGAAAGAATCACCATGGCCGATCAATTGATTGTTCAGAACGGTCTACAAAAGATCCAAGACGGTGATGTGATCCTGACTTACGCTAAATCATCTGTCGTTGAAAGTTTATTATTAGAGACCAAAAAGAAGGGGATTGATTTCAAGGTCATTGTGGTAGACAGTCGTCCCTTATTTGAGGGTAAACATCTCTTACGTCGTTTAGTAGCGGCTGGTATCGATTGTTCCTATCATTTATTATCCAGTGTCTATGTCGCACTGAAATCCGTTACCAAAGTCATTATGGGCGCCCATGCTCTCCTGAACAATGGTGCTGTGTACTCACGTATCGGTAGTTCCATGGTAGCCATGGCAGCCAGTGATAAACAGATCCCCGTCATGATTTGTTGTGAAACTTACAAGTTTGTCAACCGTACTCAAGTGGATTCGTTCGTCTTGAACGAGTTGGGTAATCCCGATGATTTAGTCAATACCAAATCTATCACGCATACACATTATGCTAAAAAACAGGATGAGAATGCCGTTTTAGCCAACTGGAGAGAACAACCCGATCTCAGATTACTCAATATTTTATACGATGTGACTCCCTCAAAGTACATTACGCTGGTGGTCACTGAAGTGGGTTTAATTCCTTGCACATCTGCACCTGTTGTAAGTTTTTTTTTTTTTTTTTTATATATATATATCTCGAATATTAATCTCTCACTTTTTTTTTTTAACAATCATAGATTTGGCGTGAATACAAGTAAGTGTTATTTATCTCAATGGGAGATGATTTTTTTTTTTTACTAACATCCAATACTTTTTTTTTAGCGAGGAATTTGGCAAACGTGTAGCATAAAAAAAAAAAAAAGAAAAAAGAAAGAAAAAAAAGAAACCCCCTTTTGTAGATTAATACAGCAATAAATATCAATTTTTTTTTTTTTTTTTAATTATCTTCCTTGTACTTTAAACCAATCTCCTTTCTCCAAGCATCCATAGCGATGCTTTGTCCAATGGTATCTTCCCAGGTCATGTAACGACACTCATGTTGACCATTCAATACAGCATCAGCTACAGCATCCGCCTCATAGGCAAACAGATTTGTCTCCTCCAATGGCACAGGAATGATCTCCTTCTCTTGACCATACTTTGTATATTCCAATTCGACCGCACCCAATTGAGGTAAATCGGGACGCCATAAATTATTGACCTTGACAGATCCTTCACTACCCAAGACCTCGACACTACAATCACTATCGGAAAAGATACCAGTAAAGACTTGGGCGGTCACACCATCCTCGAATGCGAGACTGGCATTGGACCATTCATCTACCTTTGTATCGGGTTGGATATAGCCTGTGGCCTTGATTTGCGTGGGGTTGGCAATACCCTTCTTTTCAATACCAGCAATCAAACGACAAAAAGACATGGGATCTAGCAAGGAAAAAAAGATGGTTAGACATTTTAGCTTTTTAGCTTTCTTTAATAAGAAGACTCACATCCGCCGATATCAAGGATGGCACCTCCACCCAATTCATTTCTCCAGAGTCGGGAAGAAGGACCCAAGGATCTACCATCAAAGGAGAAATTAGCACGAATAAATTTGACCTTGCCAATAGCACCGGACTGGATCAAATCAACCAATTTCAAGGTTTGAGGATGACAACGGTACATGTAGGCTTCCATCACAAAGAGACCTGCTTCTTTGGCGGCGTCCAAAATATGTTGTACTTGAGCATGCGTCATGGCCATGGGTTTCTCAATGAGCATGTGCTTACGGTATTGGACTGTGGTCAATGCCAATTCGTAATGATAAGGGTGAGGTGTACAGAGATAAACAATATCGACTTGGTCGCAAGAGAGTAACTCTGTATAAGACCCGAAACATAACTTTACCCCGAATTCTTGGCCAAACGCTTGAGCGGTTTCCAAGGATCGACTACCGACGGCTACCAAGGTTCCCTTTTTGGCCACTGCAAGTGCTCTAGCAAATGTATGAGCAATATTACCTGTACCAATGATACCCCAACGTAACGACATTTTTTTTTTATATGTATATAAAAAAGATAAAGAAGAGTGTGAATAAAAAAATAAAAAAAAAGTTGAAAACACGAGACCCCTTTTTATCTATTTTTTTTTCCAACAGGGTTTTCTTGTAACACACCCCCCAACCCTCCCAATACATAATACCGTGTGAGCCCTGGATTACGTAAAGATCGGGAGTTTGAAACAAGCTGGTAACAAAAAAACACACACACACACTGTTGAAGGCTGATTATTTGACAGTCCAAGTTGGTTTTTTATAAAAAGAGAGTGGGATAAAACATGCCTGTTTACCTCTTTTTTTTTTTTTTTTTTGATTGTGGAATGCCAAGCGATAGATTTTCCACCACTCTATATCTATTTTCAAAAGGCGCCTCATTAAAAAAAAAAACTCTTTAAGGGATCAGAATATAAAAACTACTTGGGAGGCGCCTCATCATCCTCCAGTGAATTATACTTTTTTGGGTGGGTGTTTACATACTCTTTTAGTCTATTCCATCTCCTTAAGATAAGAGTGTATGTGGTCCTTACCATTATCTTGGTGAGCCTAATCTTGAAGGATTCTTTATCGTATCTGGGGGTGCAAAAGAAGGGAGGGTCCTATTTGGCCCATGTCTTTTTTTTTTTGAAGCGTGAAAAAAAAAATAATAGGAAATGCTTTTTTTTTTATGGTCGTGCTTTTGATGAAAAGCATAGAATTCTTTTATGAAAGTTCACCTTTAAAGAAAGTTTTTAATTTATGATGGATGGTCATAAAAGGAATAGCTCCACACGCCCAATTTTGTGCCATGGCGAGCGCTACATTAAAAAAAAAAAAAAAAAAACCTCTTTTTTTTTGAACAGGCGCCGTCTACAGGCCATCATAAACACAGAAAAAAGAAAATCTGTATTTTCTATCTCTCTCTCTCTCTTTTATTTTATTTGCCAAAAGTGTAAAAAAAAAAAAAATAATAATAAGAAAATGACGTTGGATAACATACCACCAGCGTATGGGTATTCTCCCGAAAGAAGCGATTCACTTTTACATCGTACACATCAGGAAGACCATGTACCTGTGTCCATGGAAGAAAGTGGCTATACCACAGGTCTGACAAAACACACCGATACCTTTCGTAAACGTACCCATCATTTAAAAAGAGTCGACTTGGACGAGTACGATAGTTCAGATATTGACTTGTTTGACCACAAGTCGTCTAAATTCAGACAACGTAAAGACATTCTCAAACGAGCATCGCTTAAACGAGATGCCTATATTGTCTTGGCCATCACTCTGTGGGCTGCTTACATTCGTCTCTACAAGATTGCTCAACCTCCCTCTGTTGTCTTTGATGTAAACCTACTCTCTTATTTTTTTTTTCATATGTAAAAAGACTGTGTACTCATATCAACCCCCCCTTTTTTTTTTGTTGTTGTTGTAGGAAGTGCACTTTGGAGGTTTCGCTACAAAATATATAAAGACTCGTTTTTTTATGGACGTGCATCCACCCGTAAGTTGCAAACACTCACCCGATTATTTTAATTTGTTTGGATTTAACATTTTATACTCATATGCAAAAAATACGATAATTTCAGTTGGCGAAAATGTTAATTGCACTTGTAGGTAAATTGGCTGGTTTAGATGGATTTGATTTCAAGGATATTGGAAAGTAAGAGGAACCCTCCCCCCACGACACGATGTTTATATATATATATATAAAATGAGAAAGAGAGGCTCATAAAGAATGTTAGGGATTATCTTGAGGAAAATGTACCGTATGTGATTATGCGTGTATTTTGTGGTATAACTGGATTATTAGTGGTACCGATTGCATATCTGACAGTACGTGGTGCTGGTCATTCAATTGCTGCTGGTTTAGTAGCTGCTTTTATGGTTTGCTATGGTAACAATAACGAAAAAAAAAAAAATTAAAATGTGGATTTGCCCCCCCCCCTCTCATTCTTGTTATTTATTTGTGTACGTGTAGAAAACGGTTTAATTGCTAATAATCGATTGATCTTGTTGGATCCACCACTTTTGTTTTTTACCGCTGCCACTACGCTCATGTGGGTCAATTTCCACGGTCAAAAGCGCAAGTAAAGCATCACTCTTTCCATATATATATAACACATCAAGTATGTTAACCCCCTCTCTCTTTTTTGTCCATCCCCATAGACCGTTCACATTGTGGTGGTATGTATGGTTGGCCATGACAGGTCTTGGATTAGGTTTGACTGTCAGTTGTAAATGGGTGGGTTTATTCACAATTGCAACGATTGGCACGTCAACATTGAAGGGACTCTGGGAACTTTGGGGGAACACGCGTGTTTCCTCTTCGGTCTTTTTAAGACATTTTGGCGCCCGTGCCCTCTGCTTAATTGTTTTACCCGTGGCCGTGTACCTCCTCATGTTTAGGATTCATTTCCATATTTTACCTAACAGTGGCGAAGGAGATGGATTTATGTCACCCGAGTTTCAACAAACGTTGGATGGTCATACCAGTATCAATACGCCTGTTGGTAATAGCTTATTCTCCCCCCTGCATTGCCTTCTTTTTTTTTTTAATTCACTTCTTTTTTTTTTAAATCCTAGATATTGCGTTTGGTTCCAAAGTGTTTATTCGACATGTGGCAACGCGAGGTGGATACCTTCATTCTCATCCTCATAATTATCCCACTGGCAGTAAACGTAAGTTTTTTTTTATTATTATAAAAATAAAATAGAATGCCCAATCTTTTTTATCTGTAGAGCAACAGGTGACGTTGTATCCTCATCGTGATGATAATAACTGGTGGACAATTACTAAAGTCAAAGACGTGAATACAACGGATATCGAGTATATTAAAGACGGTGATATTATTACATTTAAACATGCCGATACGAACAAACGTTTACATTCACATGATATCCGTCCTCCTATGACAGACATTGAATATCACAATGAAGTGAGGTAGGTAGGGACCGTTACACACACATGGATGGGATTAGCTCATTCCTTTTTTTTTTTTTTAAAAAAAATCAGTACGTATGGTTTTGAGGATTTCTATGGTGACGAAAATGATCAATGGCGTGTAGAGATTATCAAGGGAGAAAAATCCGATCCTGAATCCACCAAACGATTGCGTACGATTCATACAAAGTTTCGCTTGATTCATGTCATGACACAATGTGCACTTTTCTCTCACTCTGTGAAATTACCCGAATGGGGTTTTGAGCAACAGGAGGTCACCTGCATTAATGGCGGTAAAATTGCTAAAACTGTGTGGTATATCGAATCCACCGAGAACAATCTCTGTAAGTCGTTCGTGTGTGTGAGTGAGTTAACTTAAGTTTTTTTTGCTAACGATTCACAAAGTATCGCCTGATGCGGAAAGAGTGACTTATAACAAATTGGGATTCATTAAGAAATTTCTTGAATTGAACAAGGTCATGTGGGATACCAACAGTGGATTAACCTCATCGCATCCATACGATTCAAGACCAGAGGTAAATAATAATTATAATTTTTTTTGTTGTAGGTCTCTAAAACTAAATTGTCAATTTAAAAGTCTTGGCCACTCTTGCGTCGGGGTATTAATTTTTGGTCCAAGGATAAGTTGCACCTTTATTTACTGGGAAATCCCTTGATTTATTGGGCTACTTTTACCTCCATCTTGGTCTGCATCATTCTTAAATCCGTCTTTATTATCTTGGACAAACGAGGCATTCAAAAGGACTTTGGAGGTAATAAAAAAAGTAAAAAAAAAAAGAAGAAAGAAAGAAAAAAAAAATGTCTTTATTGACACACACACTTTTTTTTTAGATCTAAGGAAGTTCTATGATGAATCAGCTGGTTTCTTCCTAGTTGGGTGGTTCCTTCATTATTTCCCATTCTTTTTAATGGGTAGACAATTATTCTTGCATCATTATATGCCAGCCTTATATTTCTCTATCCTCTTGTTCAGTGTTGGATTCGATCTCTTGACCATTCGTCTTGCTAATCGTAAACGATTGATGGCAGCTGCTATGCTGATCTTTTCTGTCATTTACGTCTATCGTACATTTATTCCCATCACCTATGGTGAACCCTGGACACAAAATCTTTGTGAAGAAGCCAAGTGGAGATCCACTTGGGATTTCGACTGCGCACAGTAAGTTCTTTTTTTGATCCTCCCCCAATCCGATGTGTGTACTAAAACCTTTTCCTTTTTCTGCGCCAAGGTATCACCATGATATTGAGAGTTACAAAGTAAAGAAACCCTTAGTCATTGAAGGATTTAGCAAGGTAAAAGATGCTGTGAGTTCATTTATGGGTAACCATGAACAACAGGCTGAAGTCATTGGTGGTGTAAATATTGTGTCGGATGCTGCAGATCTTCCACTTGTAGTGGAAGAAGCCATGCTAAATACTGAAGAAGAAGCCATGACTGGAACACAATAAACTTTTTTTTTTTTTTACTCTCTCTCTCGTACCACATGCAATAAAACATCGATCCCTTTTTTTTTTTATATTTTATTTCCATTGTGAGAAGAGCATATGTTTCCCTTTTCATATATTTCATTCCCCACACCTTTTTTTTTTCTTTTTTTCTTTTCATCTTTCTCTTTTCTCTCCCTCTCTTTTTTTTTTTTTTTTTTTTTTTTTTTTTTTATTGACTTTTTGATCTATTTACATATCAACATTTACACTCCTTATAAAGAAAAAGAAAAATCATAATAAACAACATGTTGATCCAAACATTGCTCACCTCTGCACTGTTCTTCTCTGTAACAGTTACAGCTCAAACAGGTAAAAAAAAAAAAAATTCAAAACAGAAACTTTCTTTGTTTGGGGTTACACCATCTTAATTTTCCCTTTCGTCGAAAAATAGTCAAAACGGGTGGCACTTGTAACTCATATTCTTCCAATGCAACGTGTTCAGTAAAGACTCTTTTTTTATTTAAAAAAGCAAACAAAACAAAAATCACTCACACTTTGTTTTTTTTTTTTCTTTCTGTATCAAAGAATTATGTGGATTATAGCGTGTTTTTACCAGACAAGGTAGATTTCGTCACTGTCGAAACCCAATTAAGTAATTTACCCCAATTACAAGCTTTGGTGGGCAAAGTCAGTCCCGATTGTTACGATGCCTATGCTCGTTATTCATGTTCTTTAGCCTATCCTAAATGTGTCACTGGCACTAACAACAGTATGTTTCTTCTTAATAACCTCCAAAAAAAGCAACTTTTTATTTTTTCTATTCGCTGACTTTCTTCTTTTTACAATGATCAATTAAGCGATCAGCGTGATGCCAGCTTGTACTTCCTCTTGTGAGACAGTGCATCAGTATTGTTCTTCCATCTTTGCTATGGCAGGACAATCACAGTTTTTACCAGATTGTTCCTCAAATACTATCACCAGTACAGGAGACACCCTTCAACCTGACGCTACCTGTAACAATATCCCCACCAAATGTAAGCCATGAGCTTTTATTGCACACACACACACACACACACACAAAGATAACTCATACATATATATTGATCTAGTGACACCAGAAGAAATAGACGCGGGACGACTTGTTCTTGCAGGCATTCCAGAAGGGTTTGTGATGCAAGAGTGTCCTTCACCTTTTTTAAAGGATCCTCTTGCTAAGCAAGGATCCAATGATACGTTAGATCCTCATTATTGTCAGTTTGGATGTTGTATTCCCTGTCCTGCGCAAAACCTTGTAAGTTTGTTTCTTGTTTACTTTCAAAAAAAGATTTAGCATACACATACACAAGGGACTCATTTTATATATGTAAAAAAGTTTTATAAAGAGAACTGGGCAACGCGAGGATTCTTAGCAACGGATATACTTCGATTTATATCTGCTATACTTTCATTTGTCCTTGTGATCAGTTATTTGATTTTACCCGATAAAAGAAGACACCCTTCACTCTTGATTTTGAACCTCTCGATTGCTATTTTTCTGTTTAGCATGGGAGTGTTTTTCTCGGTGGGTAATCCTAAACGATTGCAATGCGCTGCGAATGGTATATCCACGGGTGAAATGGGTAATAATACATTGTGTGCAGCTCAAGGCGCTATTTTAATCTTTGGCTCCTTCGCCACTGTACTTTGGTGCTCAGCCTTAATTCTCAACCTGCATGTTCATACGGTTTGGAACTCGAATTTCTTTACGAATCGTTACGTGTTACTCAATATCATTTGTTGGGGTATTCCCACCACCATCATGTCAATCGCTTTGGGACTCCATGCTATCAAGTTTGAATTTGCTAATCTTTGTTTGGTCTCGATGAAGTATATTTTTCCCATGTTTTTTTACCCTTTAGCCGCTGTTGTCTGTCCTAGCTTTATCATTCATATCGGTACCTTTTTCTATATTGCTAAAATTGCTGTACGTGAAGGCTTGGAGTCTGATATGACCCAATCATTATCGACAGGCACGATCACAGATCGACCACCTGGTGTGAGTCGTAAACATGTTATTGTGGCTGTTAAAATTCAATGGCGTGCTTTATTATTAGCCATCATTGCCATTGTCACCGTCCTGTTCTACTGGGTAATTTTTTTTTTTTTTAATTATTATTTATTGGGTTGTTGATGCTAAACTATCTCTTTTTTTTTTTTTTTTTTTTAGTTGTTCTACATGACACAAATGAGCCGTATGACGGATTTACAAAATAATCCTCGTGTGACTTTGGATTGGATCCAATGCATGCTAACACCGGGAAAGACACAAAACATGTGCGCGGCCGTCATCAGTCCTCATTTACCGCCATTTTCTTTAATCATTGTAGCTGAGGTGTTGGTGAGTACAATTGGTATTTGGCTCTTCATCATGTTTGGTAAACGATCCTTGTGGCGTGAATGGAATGATTTAATTTATGATTTGCGTATTAAAATGGGTGGTCGTGGTGGTGCTGAAAAGCACGGTGAGCAATTCTTTGCGCTCTAAAGTTTTTTTATTCCTATTTTTTTTTTTTTAATTATAATAATAATCTATATATTTCCTTTTTACAACTCATGCAAAAAGCTAATTTTTAAGGTTTTTTTTTTTTCGCATTATTTCGTCTCTTGAGAGTTGTAACACGAATCACTCTTCATAGTTAAATGCAACGTTTTTATTTATTAAGATGATTAAGGTTAATACTACGATCACACAAAGTGAGTTTGGGGGAGACGCGATTTTTCATGCATATCCTTTTTTTTTTTTTTTAAAAAAAAAAAAAACGACATTTCTCTTCCTAATTGCAAAAACGAAAAACACCATGACTTTAACAGATTCAACTGAAAAACATCCTGAGGAGTCATATTTAACTTTTGAAATCAAACTTTAGATGGGGTCTTTAGTTACTGATTTCATACGTATGGATTAAGTCAAAGTGAAATTTCAAGGACCGTAGCGCTATTCACGTCTACTGTTCACAATATTGTGAAAAGAGTTAGGGCAACCCGCAGTCCTCTACCCAAAAAGACTCCTGGAGCACTTTAAAAAAAAATAAACGAGAGAGATCCCAAAGAGCTTTGGAACGTGTTATAAGAAGCAAGCCAATAACTAGTAATGTATTAATGATCTATAACTAGAGTTTGAGTAGAGCTACGTTAATATGGGTTTTGGATCTTATTTTGCTGCCTATAATCCATGTTTTGACACAAAAACACAAAGAACAGAAGACTTCGTTGGGGCTGTAGTTATTTCAATTGGACAAAGTAGGTTATGTAATGAATTGGGGGGGGGATCCGGCCCTTTAACCGTAATTGATGGGACGGTAAATCAAGAGGAATATATAAATATTTTGGCTGGTAAGTTTCATGGCTGGTTTAAGTGATTGCCCAGAAAAGGAGGATATAGACTTTATTCTGCAAGAAGACGAGGCTTCATGCCATACTGGGGCCTACACACGGTGGTGAAAACAGACCCATCAGATTGCTAGGTTTGAATACTGGTCCGCCCAAAGCCCAGACTTAAACCCAATTAAACATCTCTGGTGGGCCTTAGGAACGTCGAATGGCTGAAAGAAGAGCCAAGGTAAATAACGTAAAAGATTTGAGGGCTGTGATAAAAGGAAAAGAATGGGAGCAAATGGACATTTCGCTTGCCCACCGTTTAATGGAAAGTATGACGAGTCTATGTCAGGCCGTGATTGATGGTCTAGGAGACCCCACTAAATATTTTTTTATTTTATTTTCGTATGCCTCTTATGTTTATCAATTACTATTTAAATTTTGACATTGATTCCTTTAGAATTCTAGCATTCCTAAACTCACTTGTGTGTGACTTTACAACCAAATTTGCTTGCATGGCTAGTGTTGAACAATGTTGTAAGAGGTAGCGGATCAAGATAGGTTGTAAAACTGAGTTTTATTAATATAAGATTGGTATAGGTATTAATACTTAATACCGAGTTACACAACTCTTACAAATGTATCCGCCATGGCAGGAATATCCCCGAGAAACAGACAAGTATACACCTTGATATGATGTTTTTGGCTGCCGTGAGCCTTGACAATCACACCAGCAGACTCCATTTTAATTAACTTCATTAATAAAAGATATAAGAAGCTATATATGTCTTTTGGTTTTTTGGGTCCTTTGATGATGCAGACAACAAATTGGTTTTCTTTTTTTTTTTTTTTTGCTCTGTAACAGACAATGACAATTAGTATTTTTGATGGAATTATTTTAATCTTTAAACTACCTTTCATCGAGACTTAAGTTCATATTCACAGCTTTGACAATGGTGAGACTCTGTTTTCCTCTTTGGCCACGAACAAATCCATCAATATACAACGCCAGGGCGATGTCATACTTGTTTTAAAAGCAATTTTTTTCGTAAAAAGCTCTTGGTACTTTTTGCCGTCAAAAAAGTCTTCCATTACAAAATCGTCGCTTGTTTGGACCTTCTCTGATCTGTGCAACAATGATCTCATGCTTTTATCAGAGACAAAGTATGAAGCAATGAAATCGTAAAATGTCCAGAAGCTTTTGTTTTTGACGAACTTCCAATACGCC
This sequence comes from Mucor mucedo, assembly GCF_025094135.1. Taxonomy (NCBI): domain Eukaryota; kingdom Fungi; phylum Mucoromycota; class Mucoromycetes; order Mucorales; family Mucoraceae; genus Mucor; species Mucor mucedo. The sequence goes on along the minus strand of NW_026252467.1, from coordinate 11,083 downwards.
CGTTGTCGTTCAGTTGAAACCTGGGGTTCCTCACAGTAAGAACACGTTTCTTGATCCTCGGTGATAAACATTTGGCTCCCATTCACACACATATCGTGGGACTTCTTCTTTCAGCTGTACCGTTTCCACTCATTTGTTTTTTTTATATTTAAATAAGTGGACTTTAATTTTTCTGCCCACGTCTAATTTACAGAAGAATTAGTTACCATGTCATGATGTAGTGAATACGCATAAAAAGGCTTACTATGGCTATGATGAGTATTATGGTAGTTGTCATTGATCCATTTGATGATCTCTTCTTTCTGAAACCTTTTCAAATTCAACTTTTCCATCCATCAACACTTTGTTTTGTCGAGATGGATATCGGAGTCACTTCCACTATTACTTTTATATTGATCTTGTAATTCAGTTACATCGTTAATATCCATATAAGCAATACCAGAGGCGGGAATGGGAACAAAATTGTCATTGTAAGTCATACCATATTCGAAATCAGGAATATTGGCAGGTGCTTCTACGGGCAAACGAATGGATACATGAATCAAAAGTGCTGTCATAGGTTCTATTCAGTCATCGCCTAATAATATTTATCTTCATTTTTCAAATTTCCAAATCCTATGCTTTAAGAGATTCTGAATTGCGAGTACGAAGGTACTGTCTGTTTTGGGCAAGTATCGCAATGCGCAGCAAAATCTGGAGTTAGATTTTAAAGACCGGATAATATTGTCCAATCACACTTCTATTTAACACCGGAGTTTTCCCCCCAGGCTTGTGAATAGTTGGCGTCAAAAAAGTTATTTTTTGTTTCTTTTTCTTCTTCTTCTTCTTCATAGCCCACTCGTAAAAAAGGTGGTGAGGTCTACTTAAAATCCATGGTAGTTCCGACGATCGTGGTAGTGTCAGAGATTTCGCTTCAACAACTGAGCTGGCAATATTGGTGGGAATACCAGAGGAGTGCTATCTTTCCGAGGGGGTAGTTACTGCTTTGGACGTGATGGTCGTCCTTTAACTGGATAACAATCCTTGAGCTGGCAGTGACGGAGAGGTAGATACTGACGTTATCGGCTAGGTCTGTTTTTCTTTTCGGTCTAGATAGTTTTACTCTTGCAGGGAGGGTAACAGGGGCGCGTTGTAGAGGGTGGAAAAGTGTACCTTGCATTCTTACTTGACTACAACTCACATATTAATTTATCAGACTACGGTCCAGTTTGATCAAGTTAGTCCTTTTCCATCGAGTCTCACCCCCACAGCTTCTATTAACCTTTTCGATTTTCTCCCCATTCTAGACAAAACCGAAAATGCGGGATGTATGGATACAAGCCTCCTCGTGGCCATCCTGGAAACACTCGCTTCTTTATGTGAGTGGCAAATGTGTATCTACTACTGTTATTTGTGTGGTGTGTTCATGATATCAAGTAAGTAAAATAGCAGATCATGAGAATTTTTGTGCTTTAACTAACTTATAATAATAACGATGTCTTGATTTGTATAAGCTATCTTTTCTTGATTAATAAAAACTCTCAATAAAACTCTTTTTTCTTTTTCAATGGTTGTTAACCATAACGTTTTTCTTTTTTAATGTGAAGTTAAGTAACGTAAATAAGTAAATCTAAAGTAGACTGCGCGCAGCAAGATCTAAGACCTCAAATAGTTTCTTCAATGTCAAGGATCTTGATGTAAAATGAAAATAATATAGTAATCATTAATAGATCACTTGATTATATTTCACAAAAAGGAACTGAAGCATGCACTGATCTTGTTAAAGACAGATGGAGCACGCATGTATAATTAAGATTAAATCAAACAAAACGGCAAGCCATACCGGCTAATTCTTTTAAAAATGGAACAAGCAAATGTCCTGGACAGTAACACATTGCATGTATCTTCTCCAAAGGCCGAGCGGATCTTATATCAGCCTAATGTACTAAATATGTACAACCAACGCGTAATAACCAACGAGCCTATTTGAAAGACCCAGGCAATATGGGGCTGTCCTGCTTGTCCCAGTGTATGTTTTACATAATACATATTAAAAATAAAAATGAGATCATAATCTCTTTATGTTTTTTTATAGAGGGACTCCAATCATCCTAAGGATCGCCATTTTCATCAAGGTGGATGGGATGTTTTAGTTATGAAATGTAAGTCGGGAAGCCAAGTCTTCTTGATAAAATCTTAAATGATTGATACCGTCTGGAGAACGCAATGGATGAAGCCTGAATCTGTTGAGCTTTTACAAAAAAAAAAGGGTTAGAAAACAGTTTGGCTTGCTGATAAGACAATACTATCATTAGGCTCTTTTTAAAACGAAAAACTCATTTAGAGTCTGCAGGTAATGGCGCTTCATATATAAGTCTAAATTGTATCCCGTGAAAGGACTTTTTTTTTTGCTGCTTCGTGTGTGCGCGCCATGACCTCTCACCCTAAAGATGGTGGATTTATGGATAAGTGGTGAAGGGTATATCGTATACATTTGAAGTTATTTTATACGAATTACAATTTCTATTTGAAGATCTAAATATCCACTATATCTGTTCTCTACGACCTGTTTCAAGGAGACAAGGACAGCACTCGTACGCCTGTCAATTTGATGTACGACATCAAATTGTGTCTTGGAGAAAGTCAATGACGGTAATAAATAATGGCGCATATTACTAACGACGTTATTTTGGGTTTATACTATTAAAAAAAAAAAAGTAGTTTACCCCCATACTTTTCAACATAGGTAGACCCAAGATTTGTCTGGGGAGGGGGGAAGCTAATAGGGATATACAATTCATTTGAGACCTGTACGTCTGCTATATGTATACATTGTAGATCATATTAACAAATTTTTTTTTTAAGACCGTGTTATCAGAAGGTGTCAACAGACCTGGGTCCCTTTAAAAGATGTTTATAATGTCTTTCACTTTAAAATACTACAATCTGCGTGAGGTTCTCTCATCTCAGGAAGCGTTTTATAATTTTACTGCCGTCGCTCTCTACAATGTTTTATTCCAACAATAGGAAAAAGAAGACAAGATAAACCCAAAATTCATAAGACATATACATGGGATGGGATTGCTTTTTTGAGCATTGCCCGACGATATCGCCGAATGTAATTTGGACTCATTTACTGGCAAAAAATCTGCCTTCAACATTTTTTATTTTATTTTTTTTTAGAACTTTGTGTTCAATAATTCTGACATGGTGGGTCGTAATTTGGGGTTACGATGAAGACACATCTTGAGGACAGCACTCAACTCCTCAGGAATGTCAATGGTTTCACCTGCATACTTGGCGTGTTTAGGAAAGGCAATGTCATGGTTTGGATTGGTAATGGTTTTAGCCAACATGTGTTTGGGTACACTGTAAAAGGGAGGCAGACCAAAGATCATTTGGTAGAGAATACATCCCAAAGACCAAATATCACTGGGTCGACCTTGTTTGAAGACGGTATCTGATGCACTATTGCTCCCTTCTGTAAAGGTCTCGGGTGCCATAAAGTTACGCGTGCCCACTTGATAATCGCGTGCAATATGCGTAGTATAATCGGGCACTACTGCAGCAATGCCGAAATCAATTAATTTCAGAGAGCCTCGAATCACAATGAAATTAGCGGGTTTTAGGTCTGAATGAATAATGTCTTTTCCATGGGTTGCACACACGGCCTGTAACATCTAAAAAAAAAAGGTATATCAGCTTACTTGGAGAAGTGGGAGATAAATTTGCTTTTGTTTATGACTTACTTGCTTCCAATAGTAACGAATAAAGTCAATATCCCATGGACTCAATGATTTGATTTTAATCAAGGTAGCGAAATCCATCTCACCATATTCCATAATCATAAGAACGACCTGAGGGGTGAATTCAGAGTCAAACAAGGTGATGGTATGTACACTGTCCTCTAAAAGGCGCATAAGTTCGATCTCATTCTTGACGTTCTCCATTTCTTCCTTGTTGCGTACTTTGACCCATTTAAGAGCAAAATTTTCGGTATGTTCGTAAGAAAATACCTGAAAGACTTTACCAGATCCTCCTTCCCCTAAAGGTTTCAATACCAAATATTTCTTTCCATTGACCTTTTTTTTTTATATTTGCGTTAGCTCATTTACACACACACACACACACACACACACAAAGATAACTCATATATATATCTATTGATCTAGTGACGCCAGAAGAAATAGACGCGGGACGACTTGTTCTTGCAGGCATTCCAGAAGGGTTTGTGATGCAAGAGTGTCCTTCACCTTTTTTAAAGGATCCTCTTGCTAAGCAAGGATCCAATGATACGTTAGATCCTCATTATTGTCAGTTTGGATGTTGTATTCCCTGTCCTGCGCAAAACCTTGTAAGTTTGTTTCTTGTTTACTTTCAAAAAAAGATTTAGCACATCACATACACGAGGGACTCATTTTATATATGTAAAAAAGTTTTATAAAGAGAACTGGGCAACGCGAGGATTCTTAGCAACGGATATACTTCGATTTATTTCTGCTATACTTTCATTTGTCCTTGTGATCAGTTATTTGATTTTACCCGATAAAAGAAGACACCCTTCACTCTTGATTTTGAACCTCTCGATTGCTATTTTTCTGTTTAGCATGGGAGTGTTTTTCTCGGTGGGTAATCCTAAACGATTGCAATGCGCTGCGAATGGTATATCCACGGGTGAAATGGGTAATAATACATTGTGTGCAGCCCAAGGCGCTATTTTAATCTTTGGCTCCTTCGCCACTGTACTTTGGTGCTCAGCCTTAATTCTCAACCTGCATGTTCATACGGTTTGGAACTCGAATTTCTTTACGAATCGTTACGTGTTACTCAATATCATTTGTTGGGGTATTCCCACCACCATCATGTCAATTGCTTTGGGACTCCATGCTATCAAGTTTGAATTTGCTAATCTTTGTTTGGTCTCGATGAAGTATATTTTTCCCATGTTTTTTTACCCTTTAGCCGCTGTTGTCTGTCCTAGCTTTATCATTCATATCGGTACCTTTTTCTATATTGCTAAAATTGCTGTACGTGAAGGCTTGGAGTCTGATATGACCCAATCGTTATCGACAGGCACGATCACAGATCGACCACCTGGTGTGAGTCGTAAACATGTTATTGTGGCTGTTAAAATTCAATGGCGTGCTTTATTATTAGCCATCATTGCCATTGTCACCGTCCTGTTCTACTGGGTAAATTTTTTTTTTTTTTTAAATTATTATTTATTGGGTTGTTGATGCTAAACTATCTCTCTTTTTTTTTAGTTGTTCTACATGACACAAATGAGCCGTATGACGGATTTACAAAATAATCCTCGTGTGACTTTGGATTGGATCCAATGCATGCTAACACCGGGAAAGACACAAAACATGTGCGCGGCCGTCATCAGTCCTCATTTACCGCCATTTTCTTTAATCATTGTAGCTGAGGTGTTGGTGAGTACGATTGGTATTTGGCTCTTCATTATGTTTGGTAAACGATCCTTGTGGCGTGAATGGAATGATTTAATTTATGATTTGCGTATTAAAATGGGTGGTCGTGGTGGTGCTGAAAAGCACGGTGAGCAATTCTTTGCGCTTTAAAGCTTTTTTTATTCCTATTTTTTTTTTTAATTATAATAATAATCTATATATTTCCTTTTTACAACTCATGCAAAAAGCTAATTTTTAAGGTTTTTTTTTTTTTTTTTTCGCATTATTTCGTCTCTTGAGAGTTGTAACACGAATCACTCTTCATAGTTAAATGCAACGTTTTTATTTATTAAGATGATTAAGGTTAATACTACGATCACACAAAGTGAGTTTGGGGGAGACGCGATTTTTCATGCATATCCTTTTTTTTTTTTTTTAAAAAAAAAAAAAAACGACATTTCTCTTCCTAATTGCAAAAACGAAAAACACCATGACTTTAACAGATTCAACTGAAAAACATCCTGAGGAGTCATATTTAACTTTTGAAATTAAACTTTAGATGGGGTCTTTACTGATTTCATACGTATGGATTAAGTCAAAGTGAAATTTCAAGGACCGTAGCGCTATTCACGTCTACTGTTCACAATATTGTGAAAAGAGTTAGGGCAACCCGCAGTCCTCTACCCAAAAAGACTCCTGGAGCACTTTAAAAAAAAATAAACGAGAGAGATCCCAAAGAGCTTTGGAACGTGTTATAAGAAGCAAGCCAATAACTAGTAATGTATTAATGATCTATAACTAGAGTTTGAGTAGAGCTACGTTAATATGGGTTTTGGATCTTATTTTGCTGCCTATAATCCATGTTTTGACACAAAAACACAAAGAACAGAAGACTTCGTTGGGGCTGTAGTTATTCCAATTGGACAAAGGGGGAGTGGGAAAGCGTGGTTTGGTCTGATGAGTATTTTTTTTCTCCGTAACAGGATCCGATAGAGGAGCCAGAGTAATTAGAAAAGTTGGGAAAAAGGTATCAGGAAATAAATGTTATTCCAACAACAAAGTAGGTTATGTAATGAATTGGGGGGGGGGATCCGGCCCTTTAACCGTAATTGATGGGACGGTAAATCAAGAGGAATATATAAATATTTTGGCTGGTAAGTTTCATGGCTGGTTTAAGTGATTGCCCAGAAAAGGAGGATATAGACTTTATTCTGCAAGAAGACGAGGCTTCATGCCATACTGGGGCCTACACACGGTGGTGGAAACAGACCCATCAGATTGCTAGGTTTGAATACTGGTCCGCCCAAAGCCCAGACTTAAACCCAATTAAACATCTCTGGTGGGCCTTAGGAACGTCGAATGGCTGAAAGAAGAGCCAAGGTAAATAACGTAAAAGATTTGAGGGCTGTGATAAAAGGAAAAGAATGGGAGCAAATGGACATTTCGCTTGCCCACCGTTTAATGGAAAGTATGACGAGTCTATGTCAGGCCGTGATTGATGGTCTAGGAGGCCCCACTAAATATTATTTTTTTTATTTTCGTATGCCTCTTATGTTTATCAATTACTATTTAAATTTTGACATTGATTCCTTTAGAATTCTAGCATTCCCAAACTCACTTGTGTGTGACTTTACAACCAAATTTGCTTGCATGGCTAGTGTGGAACAATGTTGTAAGAGGTAGCGGATCAGGATAGGTTGTAAAACTGAGTTTTATTAATATAAGATTGGTATAGGTATAAATACTTAATACCGAGTTACACAACTCTTACAAATGTATCCGCCATGGCAGGAATATCACCGAGAAATAGACAGGTATACACCTTGATATGATGTTTTTGGCTGCCGTGAGCCTTGACAATCACACCAGCAGACTCCATTTTAATTAACTTCATTAATAAAGGATATAAGAAGCTATATATGTCTTTTGGTTTTTTGGGTCCTTTGATGATGCAGACAACAATTTGGTTTTCTTTTTTTTTTTTTTGCTCTGTAACAGACAATGGCAATTAGTATTTTTGATGGAATTATTTTAATCTTTAAACTACCTTTCATCGAGACTTAAGTTCATATTCACAGCTTTGACAATGGTGAGACTCTGTTTTCCTCTTTAAACCACGAACAAATCCATCAATATACAATGCCATGGCGATGTCATACTTGTTTTGAAAGCAATTTTTTCTTAAAAGCTCTTGGTACTTTTTGCCGTCAAAAAAGTCTTCCATTACAAAATCGTCGCTTGTTTGGACCTTCTCTGATCTGTGCAACAATGATCTCATGCTTTTATCAGAGACAAAGTATGAAGCAATGAAATCGTAAAATGTCCAGAAGCTTTTGTTTTTGACGAACTTCCAATACGCCCGTTGTCGTTCAGTTGAAACCTGGGGTTCCTCACAGTAAGAAACACGTTTCTTGATCCTCGGTGATAAACATTTGGCTCCCATTCACACACATATCGTGGGACTTCTTCTTTCAGCTGTACCGTTTCCACTCATTTGTTTTTTTTATATTTAAATAAGTGGACTTTAATTTTTCTGCCCACGTCTAATTTACAGAAGAATTAGTTACCATGTCATGATGTAGTGAATACGCATAAAAAGGCTTACTATGGTTATGATGAGTATCATGGTAGTTGTCATTGATCCATTTGATGATCTCTTCTTTCCGAAATCTTTTCAAATTCAACTTTTCCATCCATCAACACTTTGTTTTGTCGAGATGGATGTCGGAGTCACTTCCACTATTACTTTTATATTGATCTTGTAATTCAGTTACATCGTTAATATCCATATAAGCAATACCAGAGGCGGGAATGGGAACAAAATTGTCATTGTAAGTCATACCATATTCGAAATCAGGAATATTGGCAGGTGCTTCTACGGGCAAACGAATGGATACATGAATCAAAAGTGCTGTGATAGGTTCTATTCAGTCATCGCCTAATAATATTTATCTTCATTTTTCAAATTTCCAAATCCTATGCTTTAAGAGATTCTGAATTGCGAGTACGAAGGTACTGTCTGTTTTGGGCAAGTATCGCAATGCGCAGCAAAATCTGGAGTTAGATTTTAAAGACCGGATAATATTGTCCAATCACACTTCTATTTAACACCGGAGTTTTCCCCCCAGGCTTGTGAATAGTTGGCGTCAAAAAAGTTATTTTTTGTTTCTTTTTCTTCTTCTTCTTCTTCATAGCCCACTCGTAAAAAAGGTGGTGAGGTCTACTTAAAATCCATGGTAGTTCCGACGATCGTGGTAGTGTCAGAGATTTCGCTTCAACAACTGAGCTGGCAATATTGGTGGGAATACCAGAGGAGTGCTATCTTTCCGAGGGGGTAGTTACTGCTTTGGACGTGATGGTCGTCCTTTAACTGGATAACAATCCTTGAGCTGGCAGTGACGGAGAGGTAGATACTGACGTTATCGGCTAGGTCTGTTTTTCTTTTCGGTCTAGATAGTTTTACTCTTGCAGGGAGGGTAACAGGGGCGCGTTGTAGAGGGTGGAAAAGTGTACCTTGCATTCTTACTTGACTACAACTCACATATTAATTTATCAGACTACGGTCCAGTTTGATCAAGTTAGTCCTTTTCCATCGAGTCTCACCCCCACAGCTTCTATTAACCTTTTCGATTTTCTCCCCATTCTAGACAAAACCGAAAATGCGGGATGTATGGATACAAGCCTCCTCGTGGCCATCCTGGAAACACTCGCTTCTTTATGTGAGTGGCAAATGTGTATCTACTACTGTTATTTGTGTGGTGTGTTCATGATATCAAGTAAGTAAAATAGCAGATCATGAGAATTTTTGTGCTTTAACTAACTTATAATAATAACGATGTCTTGATTTGTATAAGCTATCTTTTCTTGATTAATAAAAACTCTCAATAAAACTCTTTTTTCTTTTTCAATGGTTGTTAACCATAACGTTTTTCTTTTTTAATGTGAAGTTAAGTAACGTAAATAAGTAAATCTAAAGTAGACTGCGCGCAGCAAGATCTAAGACCTCAAATAGTTTCTTCAATGTCAAGGATCTTGATGTAAAATGAAAATAATATAATAATCAGTAATAGATCACTTGATTACATTTCACAAAAAGGAACTGAAGCATGCACTGATCTTGTTAAAGACAGATCGAGCACGCATGTATAATTAAGATTAAATCAAACAAAACGGCAAGCCATACCGGCTAATTCTTTTAAAAATGGAACAAGCAAATGTCCTGGACAGTAACACATTGCATGTATCTTCTCCAAAGGCCGAGCGGATCTTATATCAGCCTAATGTACTAAATATGTACAACCAACGCGTAATAACCAACGAGCCTATTTGAAAGACCCAGGCAATATGGGGCTGTCCTGCTTGTCCCAGTGTATGTTTTACATAATACATATTAAAAAATAAAAATGAGATCATAATCTCTTTATGTTTTTTTATAGAGGGACTCCAATCATCCTAAATGAATCGCCATTTTCATCAAGGTGGATGGGATGTTTTAGTTTGAAATGTAAGTCGGGGAAGCCAAGTCTTCTTGATAAAATCTTTAAATGATTGATACCGTCTGGAGAACGCAATGGATGAAGCCTGAATCTGTTGAGCTTTTACAAAAAAAAAAAAAGGGTTAGAAACAGTTTGGCTTGCTGATAAGACAATATTATCATTAGGCTCTTTTTAAAACGAAAAACTCATTTAGAGTCTGCAGGTAATGGCGCTTCATATATAAGTCTAAATTGTATCCCGTGAAAGGACTTTTTTTTTGCTGCTTCGTGTGTGCGCGCCATGACCTCTCACCCTAAAGATGGTGGATTTATGGATAAGTGGTGAAGGGTATATCGTATACATTTGAAGTTATTTTATACGAATTACAATTTCTATTTGAAGATCTAAATATCCACTATATCTGTTCTCTACGACCTGTTTCAAGGAGACAAGGACAGCACTCGTACGCCTGTCAATTTGATGTACGATATCAATTTGTGTCTTGGAGAAAGTCAATGACGGTAATAAAGAAATGGCGCATATCACTAACGACGTTATTTTGGGTTTATACTATTAAAAAAAAAAGTAGTTTACCCCCATACTTTTCAACATAGGTAGACCCAAGATTTGTCTGGGGGGGGGGGGGCTAATAGGGATATACAATTCATTTGAGACCTGTACGTCTGCTATATGTATACATTGTAGATCATATTAACAAATTTTTTTTTAAGACCGTGTTATCAGAAGGTGTCAACAGACCTGGGTCCCTTTAAAGAAAAGATGTTATAATGTTTTTCACTTTAAAATACTACAATCTGCGTGAGGTTCTCTCATCTCAGGAAGCGTTTTATAATTGTTACTGCCGCTGCTCTCTACAATGTTTTATTCCAACAATAGGAAAAAGAAGACAAGAGAAACCCAAAATTCATAAGACTATACATGGGATGGGATTGCTTTTTTGAGCATTGCCCGACGATATCGCCGCCGAATGTAATTTGGGTTCATTTACTGGCAAAAAATCTGCCTTCAACATTTTTTATTTTATTTTTTTTTAGAACTTTGTGTTCAATAATTCTGACATGGTGGGTCGTAATTTGGGATTACGATGAAGACACATTTTGAGGACAGCACTCAACTCCTCAGGAATGTCAATGGTTTCACCTGCATACTTGGCGTGTTTAGGAAAGGCAATGTCATGGTTTGGATTGGTAATGGTT
>NW_026252466.1:0-82528 GCF_025094135.1 Mucor mucedo | reverse complement strand
GGCTTTCGTACGATTATAGTAGTTATATATATATATATATATATAATGAAACCAGCCTTATATGAATAAGATTTTATTAAATAATTTTATGGTCATTTTATAGGAAAAGGACCAAAAAGTAGTCGAAAAAAAAAATTAAGACATCTGAGGTCAAAAAGGACCAACAGAAGAGAAAATGGTGGTGTAAAAATACGGTAACGAACCAGTAATGATAAATAGGATAAAAAGGTTACGGAGAAAAGAAAAGAGATTAGGCTTCGGTTTTCTAAGGAGACCGACAGATAATAAGTCAACTATATAAAAGATATAAGATTTGATAGCCAAAATGTAATGAGAGTTTATTATAATAGTATAGATAAAAAGCCGAATGGTTTATTTAAGAATAACAATTTTGTAATATCGTAGATATCAATATGGTTTTTAAAAATAATCAAAGTAAAGATAACCTTTTATTAAGAGTTGAATGAGCTCGTATTTATACTTTTACGAAGCTGTGTCTAAACTAATAGTAGATCCAATCGGGAGTTACTATTCAATCGTTTATCCATTTGAATTGAATAAATGTTTATCCATGTATTCTTATTCGTTCATAACAATCTTTCCATGATTACGATCTCCAGTCTGTCTACTGAGATCTAATATTGGATTTCTATTGTTTCTATGATTCAATACATCTGCGATACAACAAATTTGATGGGTTTATATAGTTTTATTTTGTCTCGAAGATAGATAATGATCCCTTGAGCAAACGGATAAAAAATAACAAAATAAATTTAAAATAGAAAAGGAAAAGGCCATAATATTTTGCATCACAATCCTAAAAGTTAGTTTTGTTACATAAAATAAATTTAGTTGAGTGTATATTTTAGGTTCGAAGTCAAAAGAATAGGTGTTGAAAATCTACATCGTAACACTTGTTCTGATCCTTCGGGTTGATGCCACTGTCCATTCAGAAGTGGAACAGTTGGATTAAGCATGTGAAGAAAGATACAGTGAGAGAGCATCGTGATTATAATTATATTTTGTATTTTTTGGTTTTTGGTTTTGCATATTGTGATGTTTGAGGTATAGAATAGATAAAGAATAGAATGAAAAGAAATAATAAGAAATGAGTCTCTATTGTTACTGGCAAGTTTCAGTAAAAGTAATAGAAGAAAATAAAAATAGAGTTTAAGATAAAAGCTCTTAAAAAATGAGCACCAGACTATATAGTTGTCAACTGAAAAAGATAAAATATATTTATTTAAGGAGGCAATTTATACGACGAAATCAGATAAGAGTGGTATTCGAAGAGGTATAGTTAAATACAAATTGGAATAGTTAACAATGCTGATTTACAGAGGTAAATTACGAGCGATTATAATAAAAGTATTAAGGATTATTCAGATTTAGGTAAAGAAAAAATAATGATTTTATTAATTTTTTGAGGGCCTTTTATAAGAAAAGGATGAGAAAGCAGCTAGAAAATAACGCCGAAAAAACCAATAGTAGGAAAAAGGTAGAGTAGCAATGGTTATTGTTTTTGGAGCGGTTTTATCATGACAATAATTATTATCAGCGCATAGTTGAAAAAAAAACAGCTTTTGCTAAGCAAAGTATTTTTTCTACTTTGTTAATTGCTGTTTATCAAATACCACAGGATTAGCCTAAATTTTTGCGTATTTTGTTTATAAGTTTAAATTATCACTAAACCTGCTACTAGACTAGTGTGCAGCAACTTCATTCCCTGAAAAATAGTTTTTATTGTCTCAAGTTCGACTTTTATATATGTTTGCTTATGTAGTTATAAGGCTGCATGTGTACTAAATATGACCTATATGAATCAGTTTTTTATTTCGACTGAAGGGAAGAAAATATTATATACAGTATTATCACTTTAAATTCAGACAAATGAAAATTATTTTCAGACAAGCTCAAAAAAAAATTCAGACTAAAAAAAAATATTTTCAGACAAACGTAAAAAATTATTCAGACAAAGAGAAATTATTTTCAGAAAAATGATAACAAAAATTCAGGCAAGTAAAAGTTTAAACTAGTTTTGATTCTTTGTTGAGGCATTTATCCCAGTACGTTTCAGAGTGTCGTATCCAACCATTACAATCTTCCGTGGTAATAGTCTCACAGGCTACCTTGATTCTTGGGGTTAAAGTGTCCAAAGTTGAAAGCAGATTTCTTTTGATGTGCTTCTTGATCTTGAACCAGCACTCCTCAATAGGATTAAGAAATGATGAAAAGGGCGACACGAGCAAAGGTTTATAACCTTTACTTTCGATTTATCCTTCACTAAGCAAGGTTTGAGTATCTCCAATGATAGTCAAATTATGCTTTGCCCTCCTCATGACCACCGAAAAAATGATTGAGCTTGACATATGATGTACAGTGTAATTGCAAACAATAAAATTATATTTCTTTGCTATTCTTAAAACTACTTCGAGCTTAACACTATTTAAAGAAAATGAACAAGAAGGTGTTTATCAAGAGGATGGATTTGAAGCAATGGATTTTATTAATGAGATAGAGAGCCCCAAAAGACAGTAATGCTGACTTCACTGGATTAATGGCAGGCACGTTAATCATTAATACGTGATGAATTCACTTCCAGAGATATCGGGGAAATTGACGTAGAAATCCAAGAGAACAATGGCTCGAAAAATAGTCTTAGACCGATGTGGACTACTGAGTAGTTGTATATTTGTAGTTGATATCATTATGAGACCACCAATAGATAGATCGACTAACGGAAATACAATAGTAGTTGAAACACCAACCTCCAGGGCTATAATTCAACGATCTTAATTGAAAATATCTGTAATCGGCGTTGTGAATATTGAGATTAGAGTACCTGCCACAAAGCCAAAAAAAATTTAAGTAAAACGCCTTTCTTCTGTTAACATAAAATAAGCTCATAGCATAAATCCGCAGGGGTTTTTTACATGTAATCAATTAGTCTGAATTTTTTTTTTTTTTTTTTTTTTTTTTTTTTTTTTTTTTTTTCAAAAAAGGTAAGCTAAAACATCTGGATTTTAAGTGTAAAAATTGTGATAGATACTTTTTTTTTAATCTTTTTTTCTCTCTTCATTTTTTTATTCAGTTTAAGCTATGAAAGGTAACGTATATGTATGATATTTGATGGAAATGCAACCAAAAAACTGATTCTATTATAAAAAAGAAACTCAAAATGATAGCTCGGACGATGGCTTTCAACCACCGATTTTGGGACGGAAGAGACGAAGTATGTTACATTGCCAAGTCTTATTTTGATAGAAAACTTACATGATGTTTAATTACCCTTTCTTATAGGTCGGGAAAATACCCCATATATTGATTTCCAAAAAAAGTTTAAAGGGAAAGGCAGGGCAGCCGAACATGAACCTGATATTACAAGTATCATTGGTATTCCTGATTCTATTAGAAATGTTGTCAGCGACAATTTGATAGATTATAGCAGTGACGACTTTAATGAGTCCCCGCCTGCAATACATACATTACGAAGTCGTGGTGGTTTCAAGTACGGATCCGAATTTACTGTTGCCGAGTCAAGTTCTTCAGTAAGTAAGCGACGCCCTGTTGCAAGTAAGCGAAGTCCTACGCCTGAAGTATTCATAACAGCATCAGAATCAAGTACCAGTGTCACTGCGAGAGATTCTAAAAAATTAAGCAAGCGCGTTATTACAGTTAAAACAACTGCGAAGAACATTTGGAATCCGTTGTATTTACAGCCATTGTATGATTTGGTTAACACTATTAATTCATTGATTACACACACCTTTGCCTTCACAAAGTACATCTATTTGCAAGAGTTGGCAGCAAGCGAAACTTTTACTTTAAAAGACTTTGTTGAAAAAGCTTTTTTTGTAGAAGTTTTTTTAAGTCTTACACTTTCAAAAACTCGAAACACAAGATTAAAGCCTGTAACAAAAAAAAAATAGGCAATTGATAGCAAAATACAAAGAGGCTTACTTTCAAGATGCTAATTATACTCCTCCCAGCTTACCAAATGCTCAGCAAATAGCATTGTATGAGTGTACCAAAATCCAAACGGCTTACCATAACAATATTAAAGCTCATTTTGGAAATAGACTGCGCCAATTTGTTAATATTATATTACAAAAGAAGGAAAGAGCAAATAATCTTCGGAAAGAAATGAAAGAAAATGGATCAGATGAAAAAGCAATAAAATCAGCTATCCGAAGCAAGATATACGGACCTTGTAATCAGATCAGTCGTGCCTTAGCAAGGAAAGAGATACCTGCAGTCAGTATTCTAGATGACCAGTCAAGAAAAGAATTAAACAGTATCTTTTCCTGCTATCCTAAAGACTACACTTTCCAAAAGGACTCCATATACTATGATATTGCAGCAAAACCTGAGAATAATTTTGATGCGTTTTTTTAACTTGCCAAATTAGTTGAAGCCAGAACAGGAAAAGCATTTATCTGCTTCCCGTTGCGCACTTCCTTCATTCCATGCTACATGACTTTGGATGCCAAAATAATTCACTTTCATATTCTCAAGAATAAAAGTCCTCTCCAAGCTGGAAAAAAATTTAAAATTTGGGGTTCTGTCGTGAATTTTGAAAAGAAGGCGTTCAAGAATCAAGGTGTTGATAAGACTTTAAGGTTTCAAGGAACACTTGAAACAGATGGTGTCGGTGTATCAATCATTAAACAAAACACAGATACAAGTAGAAAATTCTTTACAACCAGCGTTGAGAGTAGTCGATGATCAAGAGCAGTATATAGAAGGGCTAAATCAAGCTGATTTAAAACGTACTGAAAACAAGTGTGTTCTGATCGACCCTGGAAGACGTTATTGTATTGCATGAAAGAAACTAGTACAGTTAAAGAGAAGCAAACTTTGATTTTTACCAAAAATAATCGCTCAAAATGCTCAAGACATTTCAGATATTTACGGAATCAAAACAAACCTTTGGTTGTCCAAGAAGCCGAAACAACGCTCTCCAAAACAGAATCCAAATCTACAAATTTGGAAAACTACATTCAGTACATAAAAGCCAGATCATCCGTTAATGACACGTTAACCGACTACTATGGAAACGAGACTTTAAAGCCCAAAGAAATCTCCTATTTTCCAGAGTCAGAGTTTTCATTCCGAGTTGATCATAAATGCAATCTGTACTATGGCAATATATTTATATCACGAATTTGCGGTTTTATCCCTCAACCTCAGAACTTTTCCAATGATAGGATTGTCAATCCTCAATTTTATGCCGTATATCTAGAAATGATGCTGTCATAAAAGCATATATCACAAAGATTTGATGATGATGAAAAAAGAAGAATTATTGCGCTTGGTTTAGAGATTAATAGACGACCCAACCAAAGTGATCTTAACAGAAAAACTCTCAGTACAGTCTTAGAGAAGTTACAGCTATTACCTTTTCGAAAAATGAAATTTTCATCAAAGATGTTTTATGAACAAAATGATCAAAAATTGGTACAAAACTTGAAAAGAAAATTTGGTCCTGATGCTGTCTTGTTACTTGGAAATTGGTCAGCCCCGAACACAAATTTCCAGGAACCTACAAGGAATAAAGGGCTTATTCAAATGCTAAAAAAAAAATGGTTTGACTGTTTATCTAATTGACGAATTTAAAACTTCCTCTCATTGTCCAGATTGTGGTGACGTTTTGGAGCAATTTAAGATGATTTATAATCCTCGTCCATTTAGAAGAAATACAATGCCAATCGTGAAGTGTCATGGATTGTTAAGGTAGTATAGTTACAATTATATTCGTTATGTTGATATTAACAAATTATCAGATGTCAAAATACTGCATGTGTTACTCAAGGCAGAAAATTTTGGAATAGAGACCAAGCAGCTGTTCTAAACTTTAAGCACATCCTATTCAATCTCAGGGAAGTAGGTGAGCGCCCTGCGTTCTTTTCTCGTAAAAACGAACAAACTCAGTAATTTTCCGCCAAAGTTATCGCTTTGGTAATTTCATGCAGGTAAAATTATCTGAACAATAATTTTCTATTCGTCCGAAAAAAAAAGCTCAATAGTCTGAACTTTTTTTTTATTGGTCTGAATTTATTTTTGCATCTGTCCGAAATTAATTCTAATTTGTCTGAATTTATAGTGTAAATACTGTAAGAGGGGTGGCGTAGTAATTAGATAAATTATAGGAAAATGTGGCTGGACTACAAACAAGTATCATGTCATTGTATCCTTAATATTTTTAGATTTCCGTCTTTTCTTCGTTACTGATGTGTACGGGTAAGGGTGAAGTAGGAGGTGGAACGTGTGTGTTGGTTTGGGTATTACTGTATTGGCCAGCAGTTGGTGGGAAAGATCCATTGTTATGAGCGTTATGTTGAGAAAGAGGGACTTGATGTGCTACAGGGTATTGCTGAGTGATAGGCAATTCATGAGAGAGACCGCTGGTGAGACGTTGAAATCTCTTAAACGACATGTATTCAGGCTCTTGTCCATTATTTGCAAAGTGGAGACCAACAAACACCGCACCGACCACGATGATCTATTCCCCCATTTTATATATTAGATACAGACGTAAAGATGGAAAACACTACTTACGATAGCACCGCCAGCCCACGAAACACTATTACCTCCCATTGTAATAAATCCAAGGCTAATCAAAATTATAAGCTAATTATTTGTGCACACAGAAAATTACATGACAGACTTACATTATGTAAACTATTAGGTACAAACAAAAACGATTGTGTCAGTTTGTGCGGCTCTTTGAAGAAAATAAAATACTTACATACACCACGACCCAGGAAGTAAAACATGAACGAGAATGGTTTTACCGAAGCAGGTGATTGCCTGAACTCGAGAAGAAAGAGAGAAGCAACAAGGAAACTGTTATGCAATATGATTGTTAATAAAGTCTCTGTGAATTAAAAAGAAATTCTTACATTTTGAAGATTGCACTGACAATTGAAGCCCAGTCTAACAATAAAAAAAATGTTAAATCATCAGACTTTAGAAAAGAGTTCAAACATACATAATGATAAGAGAAAGTCACCGATCAAGCTCAGTATTAAGCCGAATATGGCAAGTACACTGAGACCTTTATAGATGGCTACCTGGTTTGTTGAACTTTCCATAGTGTTTGGCAATATATAAATAAAAAAAGATTAGTTGAAAGAAAGACAAAAAGAAACAAGGTAAAAAATAAAATGATAATCTTTATTGCAAAATTTTGTGACACATTTGGTACGAAACTAGTATTTTGGTGGGGCTGAAAGGTAGTCTATTTCCAAATATAGATTTCGTACTCCTAGAACCTTTTCATATGATGTTTCACAGGTTACGATACTTTGCTGACAATGACACCGTTCTCTTGTACATACGTGCTGTAATAGGGGTAACAAGTGCACATGATATATTAGCATCGTCATTGCTGGAACTACCAAGAATATTGGCATTTTTCACAAATACTTTCCAAGAATATTTATAGCCGTATTGTTATTTCTAGGGCTTGGCAGACCAGTCATCGGCAGCATTCAAACCCAACTCCTCTAAAAAGTCCTTGTAAAACAGCTGTGCATTCAGCAGAGTCGAGCGAAATTGCTGACACTTGAGCAAAAGATGTAGCGTTGTACTCAATACTTGAGAAACTAAATCAGATGGTTTGCACAGCTTTGGAAACCGTAGATGGAAGTTTGTGTGCATACAATTAATTTCAAACAATAGTGCAACGCAAACACTTTGTGCACCAGGAAAACGAGGGTGTGTCATTAAAAAAGTAAATATGTAGCAGTCTGGCCCCTTCTTTTTATGGAAATCAAGCAATATGGATGTGTGGTTGGTTTCTTTAATATGTGTCCAAGTTCAATCAAATTTCTGTTAGTTACATCTATCAGGCATAACATTTGATATTTGGGAAGCGAATCAAAGCCTCAATATATACGGCAAGTAGATTTTAACACAGGGATGTGGCGGACACTAAGGTTGTAGGTATGTTATTGTATTTACAGTTTTTCCACTTCAAAACTGATTTTTAGACACAAAATATCCAAAAAGAAGTTAGCATAAATTATGGATAACAAAGTATGGCACAAACGCACATTGAACTCCAATAAAGGCAATTGATAAACTAACAGCATTGAAGACTCAGTATCAATCTATGCTTAACTAACTGATATTGAGTATAAAACAGGTTGTTCCCATAAAACGTTAGCAACAATTAATTGTCTAATGCTACATAATTTTGATTATAGTACAATGAAGTTGAAAAAGAGTACTTGGTATAAGACTTAAAAAAAAGTGAGAGGTGTGCTAAAATTGCACTGTAGTACATATATAATTGACATGCGATTGAAGTATTATGTTGGTACAGGTGTAAATGACAAGTTTATATGAACGAATACGATATAGCTTACTGGTAAAGGTGGAAATGGAAGTGCTCTCGAAGAATTCACCATAAGAAAAAGTCCGAACGATTATTTTCTTAAGTCTCGAAAGTAACTCTTTCCTGTATCTCATAAACATCATAAATTTTTGTCTAAAGAACTTTTTACGCTTCTCTGAAAATATTTTTACGTTTGTGTGAATATCTGTTTACTGCTGTCCGGAATATGTTTGCATTTGTCTGAAAACATTTTATAGTTTATCTGAAAAAAAAAAAAAAAAAAAACCTTAAAGCGCTTATACTGTAATGACCAAACTTTTTTTTTTTCTTTTTTTTTTTTTTCAAATTATTGATTAAACGAATACACAATTAACTGCAGCATTAACAAGACCAGCTTCTAAAATTGACTGATCCAGAAGATCGATAAGTTGAGCACGATTAAATACCAGCTAAAAAAAAAAAAAAAAAAAAAAAAAAAAAAAAAAAATTGAGTAATAATTTGGTAAGAAGAAAAATGGGGATTTACCTCAAAAGGTTGGGTATCAGCATTCGGTACTTCAGCTTTGACAAATTCAAATATATATCGAACAGGGTCCGACTTTAAAAACCTTCTGATCATTCTACTTCCATCAGCTAATCTTAATTGAATACGAGTTGAATTGGCCATATCAGTTGTCTCGTCTCTTTTGATAGCTTTGATGCCATCCAAAGTAGATCCAGCCTTAATTTCTTCCACTTCAACTTGTACTATCTCCTTTTCTTTTGGTTCTTCTTCATCCAATTTTGGAGTGCTTTCAAGTTCCATTTTTGAGCTTTCTGGTGATTCTGATTTAGGTCCTGTCAAGGACGCTGCAATGGCAGCATTTAATTGTTCCTCCTCACTCATATCAGAGAAATTCTAATGATTTTTTTCCTTTTTCAAAAACTAATTCATACTTTCCTTAATCATTCTTTACCTTTGTAACTCTGGGTCTTTTCATTGTAGCTGTTGATCTCGTGGATGATTCAGGAGAGTTTTGCTCTAAAAATTCGGTGATCTCCATCATAAAATCAGTGGGTCCAATCTGCTTTTCCCAAACCTTTACACGCTCACCAGTACGGGCGTCAATGATAGCGAGGTGAGGATATCCACTGACAGAATAAAAGGTACTATATCTTTTACCATCAGCACTCTCATTTGTATACTAAGTCATGACTGATTAGTTGGGGATGGACGGCGGTAAGTCACAATTTAACTTTTACCTGTAAGAAGATAAATGATTCTTTAACAATATCCTTAACAATTCCGTCACTCCATAAATCCCTGTTCATTACTTGACAAGCAAATTCTGTGGGATTTTGAACATTGATCATCAACCACTTGTTCTTTTCTTTAGCGGTATCTCTAGCTTCTTCAAAGTTTCCGCGGTACATGATGTCGAATGGTGGTCTAAAGAGATCAGCTAATCTTTTTGCTTTTGCAGTTGCAGGGCTACCTAAAGACTCAATAGGAGATGATGATCCACTACCGGCTGATAATCCCATGCGTCATTAATACCTTTTATTTTGCTGTAAGGTCTAATAAAACACTTACAATTACCTTCGTAATTTAATCTACTCAAAAAGTCTGAAACAGATCCTGTGGCCGAATCGCCTTGATTGAATACAGAGGGTCTACTAGATCCAACTATTGTGACACAGGATTAGGCAAACATTAAAGTAAGATCAGAAAGAAACATTACCATGGTCACTTGTCCATCGAGAAGGGGGTTGGAACAAACCTCCTGCAAGAATATCATTTTTTGGCGCAATGGGAGCTCTAACTTGTTCACTTTCCTGCATTTGTCTTGCGAATTCCTCGTCTGTCAACATGTGCTCCGAGTTGATGGAAGATGGTCTAGAAGAGTTTACACTGGGTGGGTTATTTCGGCTTTGATTGGCAACCATATCTCCTCCGTTCTCCAGGAATAGTGATACCGCCATTTCAACATTATTGTCTGCTACCTTTAGGGAATTTTTTTGAGTAAAAAAAGAAAATACACGCATGCAAATAATTTGTTTATATTTACTTGTAGGAAGTTTTCAGCTACTTCGGGTGAGGCACCTGTAATGTCACAAAATTTCAAAATATCTTGTTCACTGGACATGTTGGAATATAGATAAAATATAAAGAAAGTAATAGAAAAAAAAAAAAAAAAAAAAAAAAAAAAAGGTTGAAACGTATATACTTACGTCAGGCCGTCGGGACAGTCACTTTCCCCAAACTTACAATGCACGTTATTATCCTTCCAAAAGGTAATGGATTTCGTATCGATAAAACATGTCCCCTTTACCGGTCAATTCCGAGTAATACCTCTTTGTTTTCGAAAACAAAGAAGTCGCCTCTTCTTTTGTTTGTAGCAATAATAATAAAAACGCAAATATCTACTTAGTATTCACAGAAATAGAACGCAAAGTGGTATATGAAGTAAATATCAACTTTCTAAATTATATTGAACATCTCATACCATGTAAATAGACGAGCAAAGGTCTGTCATGTCATTCCAACACGTGGTATGAAAACATCAAAAATGGGCAGCTTAATTATCAGGAACTGACAGGTGGTTTAAAATGCATTGCAGCTTCGGCTCCCTGTAGTCGCTTTTACATGAGACAAATAATACTTCTATGCTTGTTTCCGGGAGGTATTATTTTTTCATACAGTTATTGATGTTTCTCTTTACATACAGTAAATTCCCGGTACTTTGGAAATACTTGGCAAAACCTTTTTGTTTCAGTTGCTTGGAAATCGTAGTTCGTTGGTCCTAATCTAAGAGCATAAGTATTAATGGCACGGTTGTTACGAGCAAACAAATCTAAGAAGACCTGACTATATCACCACGAATAATGGCTTCAATATAATCCAAAAGGAAGATTTGTCGACGTCATTAATTTAAGAGGCGCCCGCAGTGCATCAAATGAAAATCCGAGACACCATCGCGTATATTTTTTTCTTTCAATTTTTTTTTTTTTTTTTTTTTTTTTTTTTTTGTTCTTCGTAACAAAAACTTAATAATGACGGATAACGTTTGTTATTCAATACTTAAGACAGCGACACAACAAATTATTCAGAGTGCTGGTTTTGAGGCCGCCAACAATAGTTCTATTGATACGCTTACCGATGTATTTGGAAAATACATCGAGCTTTTAGGCTCTACTGTTTCTGCTTACGCTAATTTGAATGGAAGAACAATAGGCAATTCGTTTGACTTGATGGAAGCAATGAGCGAAGTAGATATACAACCCAAAAAGTTAAAAGTTTGGTTAGAAGAAGAGGGAAAATTTTTAACACCATGTTGGTCAGATCAGTCTGATCCCGGTCGATTAATTCAAGGTAAAATCAAAATGAATGAAGACTTTACTTCTGTTTGCTTGTATGCTCAGTCATTCCTTTCTTCTCTCTTTTATTAGGCGTTATTAATGGTGGCAAACCTGCGTTTGACGATGTAGTAGAGTATAGATACGGTACACCAATCGTAGATTATGACATACCTTCGCCTACTTTTGTTGATTCGCCCATAGAACAAGATGCAAACGATTTACCAGATTATATTCCATCGTATCTCCCACCTTTCCCAGAAATAAAACAAGATGAAATTGTTGAAGAAATATCGTTTCAAAAGCAACAACAGTTATTGCAACAAAAGAAAGAACAAGAAGAACTTCAACAACAGCAACAACAACAGCAACAACTACCTGTTCTTGTCAAAAATCGAAAAAAGCCAATCGAAAATCCATTTACGCACATCATTCCATTCGAAGATTCAAGCTTGACTACGGACAACGAGGACGGTACACAGCAACAACCATTATCATTATTAGTAGACGTCAACAAAAATAAGAAGCGAACAGAGGAAGAAGAGGAGGAGACGATTACAAAGAGAAGGAAGATCGCCACAAGCTCATTAGTGGATGCGCTCTCGAATATCAAACCACCCCAATATAAGCTAGGAGAAGGATTAATTGATAAAAATGATGAATTATTTAAAAACCAAACGCAAAATGCAGCAGCACCCGGTAATTATCTGTTCAACCATGATATTGGTGTTTTTGATCAAGTTGTGCGTACAATTGCTGATCCCATGGTAATTTCGAAATTAACCTGTCCGAATTTACAAACCGATATTGCTGTATTCAATTCACCAAATGCACC
Source organism: Mucor mucedo (assembly GCF_025094135.1). Taxonomy (NCBI): domain Eukaryota; kingdom Fungi; phylum Mucoromycota; class Mucoromycetes; order Mucorales; family Mucoraceae; genus Mucor; species Mucor mucedo. Next base: position 70,016 of record NW_026252466.1, on the reverse strand, counting down.
TTCAAATTTATATCAAGAAGTTCGTTCTTCACCTGGTCCAAGTTCACCAGAAAGATCTTCGAGTATGTTGGCTGCATTAGCTGGTGGGTCTTCTGCTTTAAAAAAGTCTGGATTAAAGAAACTGTCTTCGTCTCAATCCTTATCTCACATACCCTCGACCCCAATGTCCTTAAGCTCCTTATCGAACCATACAATTAGTAAACATAGTGTTGATATTAATGCCATCAAAACTGGTGATAGTAAATATATAATTAAAAAGAAGAGAATGCTTTTGGAAAAGCAACAATTATTAGAAAGGCAGCAACAAGAAAAGGATTTCCCTCAACAACAACAGCAACCACAACAAACACCGCCACAATCAGCGCCGGTACAGGAACAGACACAGACACATAAACAACACGCAGTCGCTCCCCCTATTTTAAAATCCACACCCACCACCACTAATCATGCTGCTGCACCTATTAATAATTCTGCACTTCCGAAACCAATTGGCCCAATCTCTTTGTCTTCTTTCTCCTCCTCCTCCGCTTCCTCGTCTACTTTATCTCCACTAGAAAAAGAAAAGAAGAAACAAAAATCAAAGGGACCCAAATTAATGCTAAATTTTGCTTCTTTACCGCCGCCTACAATTACAGAAGATGTATCCTCACCAAATACCCCAAAAATCCGATTCAAAATTAAGCCTCCAGAACAGCAACCAGCTTCTGCTGCGTCTGCTTCTGCTGGCGCCTCCACATCTACGACACCCAAATCCACCATTTCACTTCAACAATACCAGCAACAAAAGCAAAAAGATGTGCCTATCAAATTAGAAAAACAACAACCCATGTTGTCCTCGCCCATTCCTAGAACAGTACCCCCACCACCGCCGCCTTCGACACAACAATCCAATTTCTCACTGTCACATAACGGCTATAGTGCAGAAGAAATACGTTGTATTTGTGAAAATCCTACAGTAGATTATGGAACTTTTATGATCGCTTGTGATCGATGTAGTATATGGTTTCATGGAAGTTGTGTTGGTATAGCAGAAAGTGATCAAGTTGAAGAATGGTATTGTAGGCGTTGTAGAGGTTAAAATAATTTATCATGTAATGAACTCCCTTTCACAACAAAAATAAAACATTTGTAACTTTTTTTATACAGTTTTTGTTGACATGTAGCTTTGACTTTAAATTACTTAAATACTTTGATCAAAGGTCAGGGCAATTTCTTCAATTTCATTAAGTTAATAAACTAGTCATTGCAGTATGTTACTTTTTTTTATTGGCAAAGAAAAAAAGGACTGTGTTACAGGTATTACAACACCAACTTTTTTCCGGCCCCAAAATTGTACTCAAAGGGACAGCCAGGATGCGCGTAGTCTTAATGTTGAGTTATGATACTTTAATAGACACTAAGAGGTCAGTATAACTTATCGTCTTTACCTAGATACAATATATTACAACCAGCATACGGTAAAACAATATATGTGTGTTATGGTTTACTTTCAACTTCTCATTTGGCCTTTACCTTATCTATCCAGCTGTTGGAAAATTCGTACATTCCAAAGAGTTAGGAAAGTACACAAAGTCACAGAAAAAAACTGATAATAATGCAAGTACAAAGTCTATTGGAAAAATAGGTAATGGTGGACTGTATAGGCATGAAATAAAACAAAATTTCTGGTACTCATTATGCACAATACTTTGTAAAAAACTGCCGGTGCAAAAATTCTAAAACAAGCATACACACGTTCAACATTTTAATGGCTTGTGGATGGAACTTAACGGCTTTCAAAGGTTGACTGTAGAAAAAGAAGGCTTAACTAACTATGGTCAAGTCCTCTCAAGTGCGTGCGAAACTACGGCTACTTGTTACAACAGTTATTACATTGGAAGCTTTGAAATCATAGTTTTCAATTTTTTAGTAAGTTGTAAACTAGAGTGTAAATTTACAAGATGTTAAGATACTCACAGAAGAAGATCATAAAATTTCTGTTATCAAACGCCTCGTGTATGGACATATTATTTAAATTAAGTGCTATCATTTTATCCTGTTGGAATGGTAGCTAAAAGTATTCTTACCTCATTAAGTCAAGAAGTCAAAGATGCAGTGCATGGATTTATAGGCCCTCTAATTGTATAGCTAAAGAATCGCATGACAAGAGAAAAGCTCAGGATAATAGCAAGGTATAAAAACCTGTGAATACAATTGTCATATTGCATATCATGCTAAAAGAAATCCTTACGGAAGAAGGAGTCATAAGGTAATGTTTCAAGAAGGTGATACTCACAAGATGCCGTAGATCGTCTTCGGGGATAGGTTGGAAAATCCACGCCAAGTGAAATATAGAGATTTACATACTGGTATAGCTGACAAGTTTTACAAGAAACTGAAGTCACGAGAAAAGATTGGTGAATTGTTAGTTTTAAACATAAACGAGTTCAAAACGTCAAAGATAAGTATAGCAATGGGTACCTCTATAAAATTATACTGACCAAAAAACCTTCCTTTTAGAATTGCAATTCGTGCTTTAGCAATAGACCAGAGAATCCAAAGTAAAGTGACAGAGGAGTATATTAAGTATTGAAGTGCAAAACTTAGCAATATTTTCTGAAATCGACATGTCTTGGCCTCCAAGAAAATGTTTACCACTGCCCAGTCCATTGGGACTTGTAAAGATCGCCCTACTGTCTTTAAAAGACAAAGCGCCACCAAGAATGTGGTTGCCTCTGATTACTCCTGTGAGTCTATGGCAAAAACATTTTACAGGTAAGAAGTCTTCTCAATTCTTTTTTCTATGACTCCATAAAAAATAAGTAAACAAAAAACTGACATTGATCTGATTTCCGTTTTACTTTTTCCAAAAAAGGTACGCCAAACGTCTATGAATTGATTTTGATTCATTCAGAAAAATATTTACACTATCTGAAATTAAAATGGTAGTATTTATAAAAAAGCGTATTCTAGCATTATAATTGCAGGAATTACGGTTTTTAAAACTCATTCAAGCACAAGCAGGTATGCCTACAAAGTAACTGGGGCAGCCCAAATTAAATTAAATTAAATTAATTTTGTTTTGGTACCACATTTAGCTGGATTGAAGCACTGTCAGTCTTGTATTTTTTTTAGCAATTGTTATCTATCATGAAGCAAGAGTGTATGTTGGCACGATATATAGTAGCAACATATTTAAATGTGTTCTAGACCTAACCTTTTGATTGGTAAATGCGGTTGTACGAAGCTTAGGCCCTAAAAAAAAATCCGCTGAAATATTTACCAATGACGTGATTTATTTATATTAGCCCTTTAAATTGGGTAGACGACAAACGATAGTATAAATAGAAAATTTTCAGACAAAATGAAATCTAGAACCAAAAAGTACTTAGACCAATTAGACAATAGACCACAAAAAATTTCAATTTTCAGACACCTCCGTGTCGTTAAACAGTAAATGCGTTGCTAGCTAAATGACATCCTATACCCAAGGTGGAAGATATTGATGGTGTTGGCTATCCAGAACGCCTTAAAACACATTCTCATTTTAAGTCTCCAGCCACAAATCTATTTTTATTGATAATGTTCATTTTTTTTAATTTGTGGTCAAGTTAGTAATGTATGATTCACTAAACTCAAGTTCATAAAATCTTTAAAAGTCAATTAGAGTTTTTTTTTGAAGGATAGATAAATGTATATTTTGCTATGTGCTTAGTCTGTTGATATATTTACCATATTATAATTGTTAAACGCAGCTGTTAAAGTAGGATGTAGAATTGCAACTTGCGGTATTTGATAGGCTAGTTCAACACGATGAATTTTTTTAAAAGAATAGTAACAATTTATGTTTTAGCTCGATTTTGCTGCAGAAGAAACTAAGACCCAGTTTTAAGAGGTAATTTTACAGAACAATGTAAAGATAGATAGTTAAGAAACCTTTTCTAATTAGTTCTTCTACTGAAATTTACAATTGAGAACGTGATTTTAGGACAAATGTTACCTTTAGAAAACTGACTATTCACTTTGTATAGGAATAGGAAGCTATCATACTTTAACTAACGAAAGGTTTTTTTGTGTTTTTTTAATAATAAAATAGCTCAGTAGCACAAAATAAAAATAAAGAGCTAAATGATACGATCTGAATAATGTATATTTTACAGGCACTAATCCAGAGATATTAACAGAATTTTAGGAATCAATAGGCATAAGCTTACTCTTATTTTAGTACAGACCCATAAACTATGATGAATAGTATGTCCAGTATTAAACCTTATCATTCATTCATTAAAAAACTAGTAAAACAACACGTTATTCCAAAAACCAATTCATCAAACCCAAATAGTGAAGATTATTTGGACTATTCGGTGTATAGAGCACCTACGCTTTTAATTGGTTAATTTCATGGATTCAAAGAAATAACAAATCACCCATGATTCTCTCTGTATATATCACCTGAATTGACAGAGATTACGAAAGCGAACAATTTGAAATTAATAACTATATATCGCCGACGTAAAACTAAATATGAACTCAAAGAGCATCAAATGACTGTTGTGATCGAGCTTATATATAGATATATCTCTATCATCAATTCTTTCTTTTTTGATAACTTTTTTATAAATCATTATTGCATTACTCTTTAAATCAAAAACATACTATTACACTCTATTACTACACATTGATTGCTCATCAATATATAGAAAACATAAGCCATACATTTATTCCAGATAATACAATCCAATGATATGATCGCTCGTCAATGACAAGATTCTTGAAGGTACCATGCAGTGCTTGATTTTCAACTGACAACACGCATATTGTATATTTGACAGGTTTCACTTTAATGATTGACATTCAGCCAGCCCTGAATATGTATATAAACAACCCAATTTATTGTATAATAATGACTTTAGTTTATTTTTATTCTTAATTCGTTATTTTATATTTCGAATTTCGCATTTCTCAGTGACCAACTACGTTAACAATTGAAGAAACTAAAAGCTTTTATCGTAAGGCTCATAGTTGTGCAACTTGAAGCTTCAGTCTTTGTCATAATCTAATGTTTATGGTATTTAACAGTAGTATTCGTTGGGTAATATATATATATTGGTTAAACATCCTGTATATTTAGTGTTAGACATACGTTTTAAAAGGTTGATTTGCTAGTAGATACACCGGGATATTATGCTTTTCTTAATAAGTATACTGCAATTATCATGATATAAAGGTCGTTTATTAATAATTATAAATACAGTAAAAACAAAAAGGTGTTAGATAGAATTTCCTCGTCTGTCAGATGCTGGGCTTCCTGCTATGCGACAGCATACTCAAGTTTTTCAAGTAATTCAATGTGGTAAGAGTTTAATTGTTTTCGGCTATAATCAAGTGAAGTGATTACACTTATACAATATCTTTGATTAGGTTGTAACACGGGCCACTGAAAGAGGATTACAATAGTATTTTTGTAGAGGTACACTGCTTTGACGGGTATATCTTATTAGGATACCTATGTTTCAAATTTTGTATAGATTACTTAGATCTTCAATTGTTAGTAAAGCAGATTTACTCTACGTAACAATAGTTGTAGAAAGCTGCAAGTGCAAAACGACCTGAAGAAACGATCCAATTTTTGAAACGCAGAAATACAGCGCCTGTCTTTATGGAGCACAAGAAATCCCACCGGATTTATCTTCGGATCTAAAAAGGCATACCAAAATTTAGACCGAGTTGCATGGTTTGTGTTACTAATTGTTGTGATATTTCATTTTTGTAGTCTGCCGTGATAAGTTTCGAGTACCAGCATTTTTTACTGGCGGTGCTGTATCACGAAAAAGAAAAGATTATGATTACCACATACAGTTCCAAAGTTACCCAGTATAAAGTTACACACGTCGGCATTATGTCAAGTTTGGCTATCTGTAAGGGGTTGATGCGAGCACCGTTTGGCAAAGAGAGGAAATGCGGGTGTTCAAGTTTGAGATGATGTTTCCGTCACTCTGAGTTATTTACCCAAAAAAAAAAACAAAATTAATACTTTTGCTTCGCCTGCTGAAAATGTGATCTATAAACTTTATTTTTTCGAGAGAAATAAACATCATTTTAGCTGTAGCATTCGAACAAGCTAGCTTGACATGTTTTTACAAGACAGCCCTGACACAAGGCGCTTATGGCAAAAGCCCCTGCGCTAAAGCAAATTAGTAATTTCTGTGATGACAGCATGTACTATTAAATGAATTTATAAACAATAAAGAAATCCGGTACTGGCCTAAAAAAAAAGGGGGCATGTTCCGCGACCCGATCAACTACCTGGGCTATTTGTTTTATTAAAACCGACAGTAATACGTTCAATTAAAGTTTGCAAGCAAGTTCCTCAATTTAATTTTTTTTTGTGATGACCGACCTGCCACCACAAACACATTTTGAGAACTTTTACAGCCGTGCGCTGAAAGCGAATGTGTTCCCATCTAGATTTCGGAAAGAATTGTACAACACGAGGATGTACACATAATTTCTGCAACGATGTTTGTATGTTCAAAAGTAAGGCTTCTTTTCTTTTTCTTTTACCCTTATGCATGCTGTCAAAGGCTGCCTCCAAATTTAAGGGTTACATCTGATAGAGCCATTCAAACTGCTGGTATTTAGACAGGAAATATAAAAATCAAGGGGTTTCTGTCTTCTGCATGTAAAAATATTAAAAAAAGAAGGCATACTTTTGACAGTACCTATTGTCTAGATTGTTGATTCTAAAAAAATTATTAAGCCTATTTTGATTTGATTCGGAGACCAATTTACTTTTTTTCAATTTATAACATCAAGTGATGGTTTGTACGATGAACTACGCTCATCATAGCCAATTAATACATCTAATTCTGTCCGAAAAGCATCCAAGAAAAGAAACGGAGAGCCTGATTAGGAAGGTAACGCAAATTATTCAATATTGATCGTATCGTGTGTATTCCACCTTTATGCAAATTATTGTCATTTTCCACGTCGTTCTATATCGTTTTTAGGCTAAATCGGGGACAATTGATTTTGTTTCGAGACAGCTTGAAATTTAGCGGAGATTTTGTTTAAAATACGGTCCCTACCCCATCACAAAAAGTAAGCGTAAATGTCACCGATTATTAAGCGTGTCATTTATTTCCCTGTACACAAAGGGGTATATGAAGTACGCATATTTATTGACACTACATACAAACATAAAAGAAAGAACTAAGAAAAAAAGCAGATGTGGTCAAAGCTTACAATTCAATATGGCGCACTTTAAATATATAAAAGGAAATGACCTTAATGATCTTGTAATTTTAAAGTCTGGGTGCCTGAACATTGCGTGTTATATCGGATCATTGGATAGGCAATCAAGTCTATTCTCCGTTCTAATGAGCTTCGTGTACAGTTACTCTTTTGTGCAATATGACCGGAGGGCGGCGGGAGTCCTCAATATTTTAGGAAAAATTCTGAATTGTATAAATAAAGCGACATTTTCCATAGCTTTCCAATTCATAAAAATTATCAACTTCCTTTTTTTTTCACTCCTATTCTAACGCTGGCCGTTTATATCTACACTTTTCTTTAAAAATGTCACGCACTCTTTCTTTATTCACCGCTGTTGTCCTCGCACTCAGCGCTTTATCCGTAGCAGCACCTGTTGACAGCAACGCATTAGCATCACCTATTGAAAAAACTGTTTCCAACATCACATTAGAAAAGCGCAAGAAGCACAAGAAGAGCAAGAAAAGCAAGAAGACCACCACTAAGAAGACCACCACTAAGAAGACCACTACTAAGAAGACCACCACCAAAAAGACCACCACCAAAAAGACCACTACTACTACCAAGAAGGCTGCCACCAGCACTGGCTCATCAAGTGGTACATTCACAGGAACTGCCACCTGGTTTTTACCCGCCACCGAGGGTGGTTCTCAAGGCGCATGTGGACCTGAAGAAGATAATGATTCTCCTATTGTCGCTTTAAATGCCCCTCAATACGGAAATATGAACGGAAAGTCTTCATGGTGTGGTAAGAAGATCAAGATTACTGGTCCTAAGGGTAGCGTTACTGCTACTGTGAACGATGCTTGTCCCGAATGTAAGCATGGTGATCTTGATCTTACTCCTATTCTCTTCAAGCAAGTTATTGGTAACATGAATATCGGTGTAGGCAAAATCTCCTGGTATGAACTCTAAATTATTACCAAACCACAACACCCAATCCTTTTAAATTTGTATCCTGTCTATATATATCTATCATCCTCTTTTCTTTGTCCTGTTTATTACTCATTAGCCCCTCTTCCCACAAACCATTTTATCTTTTTTTTTCAACAAAAGATGTATCTATCATATTTTAAAAACCAAACAATAAAAAATAATAGAGTTATTATTAGGGGTCTGCGACTTCTAATAATGTACTATTTTTTAGTAGTAATTATTTGTTCGTTAATACATTTGAACCACTAGCATGAAAGCGCTATTTAGTCTAATATGGAAAGAATAAGTTATTTTGGTACAAACATACATGCACTTAATATAATTGACTTTCATAACTAAATAAAGGAGTAAATTTTTCTTAATATGTTTACTATTTTTTTTTCAGAGTTTACAAACTTGCATTTGTATTGACGAGGTGTGCAAATGGTTTATTCAAATTAATTCAAGCAAAAAAAGTGAGCCAAGGCTCGCTCTAACTGATATTTGTTATTAACTTCTGCTGGTGTTACCAAGACTCGTTTATTCGTATCACATATGTATTTTTATATCGTAGACATGCACCCCATCAATTTTTAATTTATTTATCAATTCTTTGTAAGTTCGTCACAGCATGTATTAATTACAACGAATATGAGTGATGGTGGTGGGGGAGGTATTAAAAAATGTTGCTTCTAATGTCTTACTCCTTATATACCGGAGTAATGGATGTAGTTATTGTTCAAACGCGGCGTTTGCATAAATCTTTAACACAGTTCCCTTGTTTTTTTTATTTTTAGTTAAGAGCCCTAAAATTATGACAGGATGCAATTGTGACATTCATTAGATTCTGTATTACTATATATATCTGCTGCTCAGCCTACAAGACGTACACAACCAGTTGAAAATCTTGGCTTTTTTTTTCTCAAATCTTCCAAAAAGGGAACGAGCTGACATATTCCTTTTTGGTTTTAGCACTTTTTGTGCGACTCGCACTGAGTGAAGGGCCAAAAGGTGAAAATTCAAGAAGTATGCCTGTCTCTAAAGAAGCAGCTACCCACAAAAGTTACTTTGGTCACCCTATCAAAATCTTCAGAAAGCTTCATCCCATTTTTAGCTTTTATCCTGTCATCCTATGAAAGTGCAAGTGAAATTTCAGAAGAAACCCCTTCAGAAGAAACCCCTTCAGAAGAAACCCCTTCAGAAGAAAAACCTTCAAATGAAAAATGCCGTCTCGTACCACGTAGATTTATTTTGTTCCCAACCCTTTTATGCACTTCAAATCCATTTCTTTAAAAATAAGTGCTATATGTTCATTCTTATCAATATCGAACCTAATAGGTACAAAGAGTTACTTGATGTATTTTGTCGAGTGCTTAACTTTGATAAACTTCGATTTCAAGGTATGTGCCTCACGATTAAGTGAGTTAATAACTTGTTCCTAACTTCTTTTCTTTTTTACATACACAAACTAGTAATGATCTCCTTCCAAATAGGGATGGTACTGTTCTATTTGGACTATTAATAAGGTCGAATGGCTTCGATGTGGATTGCGTGTTCTACAGAAGAAGAAAGGAAGGGAGGAACAGTAACTTGGTAAACTACAGCTTTAACTCACGGATTTTAATTTTGAAGCAATGAAGAATGTATTTCGACCAGTTTTTTTGGATCCAGGTAGAAAGGCCGTGTTCAAGGCCGTGGAGGGTTTAGATCGGGAAAAACATACTATGCTTCGTTGTACTATTAAGTAGTATTACCACTTAACGGGTAGTCCTTTATACCAAAAAAAGGCTATTGCGGAGAAAGCAAGAGAATGGGGCAGAGGCGATTGAGACTGAGACGCCTACAACAAAAACTGCACATGTTAATACATACAGATTATATCCAACGCATTTTCAGTCACCTGAATGTCCTTTTAAATTTCCATGGATTTGGTATAAAAAAAGACAGATTTTTTCTATATCAAGGAAGACAGTGAGCTGCTGAAGCGATGGTGAACATTTTGGTACACGGTACTTCAAAGCATAACAAATGTAAAAGAGACAGGAAGAAAATAAAAAAGCGAAGAAAGATTTTAAGGTTGATAAGAAAAATGCGACGGATAGTAAGTAAGTAACCAATATTTTTTTTTGTTACGGTTAATCCTTTTGTTCGTAAAGGCCAAATAAGTGGAAACCACTTCCGTATAAAGAAGATAAGTCTAAGGTTCCGCTGGTAGTCTTTGGGACAGGAATGTTTGGAAAAGACCTGGTTAAGCTGAAGCGTCTTGAGTGTGGCGTGACTGGGGTTATGTGGAGATCATTAAAAAAACGCGAAGCTGCATGTGAATTGATCGCTATCACGATTGACGAATATAAAACATCCAAAGTATGCAGTCAATGTTATTTTGATACCTTGAAGGTGATTGAAATTCTCGGCTTCAAGGGCATTGGAGTTCTTTGCTGCCAAAATGTCAAGAGGTGTGGCAAAGCGACGTGAATGCTGCCGGAAATATGATGATAATATCAAAGGCGATTTGGTCAGGCGAAGGAAGACCAGAGGCTTTTGAACCCAAAAAGACTAAACAATAAGCCTAATATGTTATCATTATAGTATCGCCGTATTAAACATGGTTTCCTTTTGAGTAAGGATTGAGATCATTACAAGTAAAAAAAAAAGAGCAATGTTTGTCCGAAAATTCATTTTCTTACATTTTGTCCGATAAAGTAAACAACTAGCGGGTTTATTTCATCGTCATTATTATTTGAAACTACTACACTCATTCTGAACAAACTATAATATAAGGCACGTCATCTTTGTAAAATAATTTGAGGCGTTTATATACTCGTTGTGGAACAACGTTTTTAGAATGTAATAAATACACATACACATGCTTATATCCAATGATCTTATTAGACCTTTGTGATATTGTTTATGGCAAGAGCAAAAGGAACTGAATAATAAACAAACGAAGCGAGAAAAATGACTCATCATAAAAAATAAAGGAGTAATACGTCACTCATTGGCTGAATTTTTATAAATTACAACTATCCTCATTGTGGTAATCAGCTGATTGTCTTACGTGAACCACAATTCTAAACTTGGAAAACAACAACAGAAGCACTATTTACGGTGTGACAGTTCGTATATACATGTTCAAACTTGACGATCTGCTACTATCAAACAGAATAATGTTCTCATGATACGTTCAACTTAATTAGGCTGATTCCGTAATTCCAAGAAGAGAATATGTTCAGCTGGTGGGAAAAGATTAACTTCTGACATTGGCTTTGGATAGCTAATAATAGTTAAAGACCCATTTTGATCAGCTAAAGGGAAATAGAGAGTTTCTCAGCAAACAGATAGAAACATGTCTTAAACTTATTAAATCATATATATATATATTCTAGGTTTTTTATTAAAATACATCACTTGTATATTTTTACAAGGGGGGTGTTGGATAAGAGAAAATAATGATGGAAAATATGTATAGGGGGTAGGGTAATAATTAGTTACAACCGTAGACTTAAGACAAGTATCTGAAAGCAGGATGTTTATCGCAGAGGTCATCGCCTTCTGCTTCTTGGTTAAATTCTTCCTCGGTAAGATTGTCGCGTCTAGCGTTTTCTCTATCCAAATCGTATTTCAAACCAAGAGAGATGAGAAAGACAGCAACCATAAGACCTAAAGCCGCAGCATTACCGATAACATATTTTGGTGCATCTTCAGCTCTGTACATTTGACCACCAATAATACCACCAATGTTACCAATAGAAATAATAAATGCCACAGCAGCACCACGCTTTGTATGACCACCAATGTTACTTGTGAACCATGATAACATTGCAGGAATATGTCCGAATACACCAGTAACAGTGATACACGCAGCGACATATCTACCGGCAGGTCCGGCGTCCTTGAGTCCAACAAGAAGGGCATAACCGATAGCACCAAGGAGAGCAGGTAATGCAACATGCAAACCACGTTCTCTCTTTTTATCTGCATGCATGGCAACAACGATAGTAAATACACAAGCTATAAAATGATAAGTATATTTGTTAGCTGACATGTATAGTAATTTTGTTTGCCAATAGTTACCAATAGCATAAGGGGGAGCTGACATGACTTGCGCAGTAAGACTGGTGAAACCCATTTCTGAAATAATGCTGGGTAAGAATAAACTTAAACTATAAAGGGGAGTGGCACCACAGATATAAATCAAGGCATGAACGTAAACTCTGTAATCAGTGAAGGCTGCACGAAACTGCTTCCAAGAAAAGTGAGTCTCAACGGATGGGCCTGCATCTTCTCTGAGACGATGGATGACAATATCACGCTCGCGATCATTAATAACTAAGAAGAAAAATTATTATTATGACTAAAATCTTCAGTTTTTCGTAACTTACACTTAGAGTTTTCAGGAAAATCTGGAAGGTAAAAGTAAGAAACAAAGGCAAAAAAAAGAGTAGGAATAGATTCAAGAATAAAAATCCATTGCCAACCATGAAGACCTCGAACACCTTCCATTTGCATGATACCGTAAGCCTGTGAAAAAAAAATTTAAGAGTTTAGAGTTATTAATTTGTGCACAGTGAAAATATTTTGTCATCATACCAAAACACCACCAAAGGCCTATTGTAGAGAAATAAATTTAGTGAATTTGGACATAATTGTAACGTGAGTTCAAATTAACTTACACCAGCCAAGGTTGAACATGAGAAAAAAAAGGCTACACGAGTTGCTTGTTCGCCTCTTTTATACCACAATGTGAGATAGAAAATGACACCTGGGAATAAACCGGCTTCGGTAAGCCCCAAGAAAAATCGTGCTGCTAAAAGCCCAGCAGTGTTGGTACATGCGGCCATGGCAGCCATAACAGTTCCCCATGCAATCATAACAATTGGAATCCATTTACTAGGGCCAATAAACTTTAAGATCATGTTGGATGGAACTTCGAAAAGGACCTAGTAAATCAATGTGTCAGCATGTTATCAATTTATCTATCTTGAAACTTACATATCCAACAAAGAAAAGAGACAAAGCAATATTATAGTCACCAGAACTGATACTAAGATCTTTGGTTATACCAGCCAACTTAGCATTGCCGATATTAACACGATCCAAGAAAGAACAAAGATACAAAAGACCAAGGAAAGGGATGATACGACGATCCAATTTCCACATAACAGCCTTTTCTTCAGCAGCTGTAGGCGCTATGAAACCTGATATTTCACTTTCAATAGAGTGTTCGACATCATCAATTTCGGAAATATCTTGCTTTTCAAAATGCTTTGTCTCCTGCTTAACTTCCGTCATATGATAAAACTCAAAATTAAGAAGAAAAAGAAAAGAAAAAGGAGTACGGAAAAAAATAAAAGGTTTAATTGGGATGCCCTTATATATGCGTTTTGCTGTTGCAGCTAATATGCGTATCCTTTTTCCACTAATCGCAGATCATGTGAGTCAATCTCCACACTTTTTAGCTTTCAATAGCAATTCAGTGTAACCGAAAATACCGGAGAATAATTCGTTGTCCAGTGACTAACTTGATACTATCCAATAGAAGAGGGATATTGAGTTGTATACAACTAATTTTTGTGTTGATTCATATTCTATTTGGCAGGCATGGATCACAAAGATATGTAATCTCTAACTCTAAAATTGTCTTTGATAGATACGCTAATGGATGATTAATGTAGGTTTACGTAATGCTTTATTTATATTCATAGAGGTGCATTAAAAGAGAAAAGCTAAACAAATAGGGTATAATAACAATCAGACATATTCCCATTGTATTTTTAAGGTTCCTTTTTAATTGGTTGAACCCCACCCTTTTGGTACACCATTGGCACTGGGTAAATTACCCAGATATAATCCAGAAGATGAAGACCAGTTTAATTCATGGTTTAAGCATGACTTTAATACAAGGTATGCTTGTATATTAGAAAATGGTACACCAGTACTTGGATCACGGTATTTTGCAATTTCACCAGTAATTGGACATAGTATAGGTTTATTTGGTTTGGGCGTCTTTTCCAACCAACCTGATAATTGGCTTATCAAATCTACATGATCTAAATCTTTCTCCGTTTCCCCAGGTTTTTCAAAGATCTGGTTCTCTTTCGGAGTTGTGCCATTCTCCACAAATGTAATAAGGTTTCTTCCCATCAAATCGCTATCATTTATATCCTTATTAATCTGCCAATCAACAGCAGCTTTATCCGTAATACATTCGGATTCTGTATTACCCTCTTGATCAGATGTCAGTAGTACTAACTTTCGCATTTTAGGTCGGTCTTGGGAGATTCCGTCTGCAAATGAATAGTATCGCACAAAGGACCCAGTGATAAACTGTTTATCCTTCTTTTTCGCATTTTCCTTACGTTCGGCTTCTTTTTGTTGCCATTCTAATAGCGAATGCTTATTTCTCTCCTCCGTAATGGCTGCTTCTGCTAGTAGTTCTTCTTGTGTCAATTTATTGATAATTGGCTTATCTTTTTTATGATGCAATGCCTAAACTTAACTTCATAAGTTCTCCAATCCCTCCTTTTTTATATTCATTTACGAAATACCTTTCTCTTATTCTGCTCTCTGATTTGGTCCTCCACAAGCATTCTGTTCAGCATCGTGTTTTTTCTGGAAGAATGTCGGGTATTACGTTCCATATCAAAACCCAAATCCATCATACTGGTTTTTTTTGTTTTTCTTTCTATCGGTTTTTTAATAGTCGTAGCTGAAGGTGGATTATATGCAGTCCTGCGAGCCTAGTTAGAGGGGTCAGTGCTGTATAATCATAAGCATCGATTAGCGTACCTTTTTCTCAGCCTTAGCGATTTGCTTGTCCAAGGCTTCGCCTTCATTGATGTATTCCTGTTCTCCTTCGGAAGAGTCAAGATCAAAATCCGAATCCACTTTGTCCTCCTCCTCCTCAATCACTATCTTAAAATTTAATGCTCCAGTCGAAAGAATGTCTATAGGTTTTTTACCTTTTGTTGAAAATTCATCGTCATCGTCGCTTTCATTATATTCAAACAATTCTTCCATATCAACTTCTTGATCGAGAAGTGCACGCATACTACACAACCGAGAAAAAACAGTTCGAAAAAGGTTGCATTTTAATAATCCCTCATTACAACATTACCGACTTCCAGCATTGGGACGTCTCTCTCTTTGTTGAACAAACGACATTGTTAAGGAAATCTCTAAAATCTGACAAAATAAAACGCCAATCCTTTTTATACTTTAACAAGAAGACAGTCACTAAAGTTTTTTATTTAAACAACTTTCTCAACAGCTTCAATGAGTTGTTGGAAATCAAAATCGGCAGGAGACTTGTGGAATTTCTCCACAAGCTTCAACTTCTCTTCACCACCAGTGACATAGAACTGTTGAAGAGCAAAAGTCAAGAATTGTGCGTTGGCGGTAGTTAACATGCGAGGATCATCGTTAATATCACCCTTCATCAAGACAATACCCTTTGATTTTTGAAGCTCGGGGAAATGGGTTAATGTAAGGAAAGGTCTGGCTTCAGAACCCTTTGTCTTATATTCCAAAAGCGAGGTGAAATTACACTGGTGGAAGCTGAATTGAAGGAAAAAGAATTCGACGCCTTCTTCACGAGGCATGGGGACGACAAACTATGAGAAAACTGTTACATTACTGCTTAATATTTTGTTGTTGCTGTTGTGCTTACAATAGGATACTCCTGACTACGCTTATAGAGTTTTTCGTAAATGTCACTAGGAATAGCAGCTGTGATACAATCCTTATTTGCATGACCTGCATTCCAAATTTGAGCAATCTTTTCTGGTGTTTCATTCTCGAGTAACTCGAGCTTTACAAGTTTATCTAAAGTCTATAGGAAACGACTGATTAATACACGCATATGCGAAATATGTCTCGTCTACATACGGGAGCAGAAGAGTCATAAGGCAATTGGGCTTTTGCTGCAATAGTTGAAGCTGATGCCTTTTTGGTGGTGTTTGCAACGATCTTGGGCTCAACCTTTTTAGGTCTAGCAGCCTTTAATTTCTTTTCTGCTTCTTCCTTAATCTTTTGCTTTAATTGATCAACTGTGATACCTTCTCTGTTCATAGTTCACATTAGTTTACTTTCTGCAAAGGCTATTATTTTCACAAACCTTTTGGCGATCTCCTTAATTTTATCAGCATATTTAGCTTCGAAATCGGCAGTCTTTACTTGAGCAGTATAAAATCTATTTTGTCCTATATTTCCATTAATAGGTTTACCCTAGGTCCAGATAGTCAAAAAAGACTTACCAAACTTTAAAGTGACAATAGGTTTTTCATATTGTGAAAATGGCTTAGAGATAATACTCTTTTGATAAGAGTGCAAGTTTCTTGCGATTTGACGAGAAATAGTAGAAAACATATTTAGGTGAAGAAAAAAAGGAAGAAAAAATAAATTGTTATGTCAAAATATATAAATACAGGGCAGTTTCTACATTTGGAGCCAATCGCATGTGACTTGCTTTGGGGTTTTTTATTTTATTTTTACATTTCGACCCTAGTATTCTCTTTTTGTCAAGCTTTTGAAGGTTAACACATATAAACAGCATGTTCACAAGATTAGTTTCAAAGAAGTATTAGCTTGACTTGTAAAATTTAGAAATAATTAATATGAGTAGCTAATTGTTTATTTAGTACGTTGACTCGTATTGGAAACCAAGCACAACCCAGTCGTATGGTAAGGAACAACACCCTTTCTGACAGTACCAATATAATTAAGTTTAAATTATTAGTTATCAACTGGCTTGATGACCCGTGCTAGAATTCAACCTTTAAGTGTCATTGCTCAAAGAGCTGGCAAATCGCAAGG
Source organism: Mucor mucedo (assembly GCF_025094135.1). Classification (NCBI taxonomy): domain Eukaryota; kingdom Fungi; phylum Mucoromycota; class Mucoromycetes; order Mucorales; family Mucoraceae; genus Mucor; species Mucor mucedo. The sequence continues at coordinate 53,036 of NW_026252466.1, read as the reverse complement.
CGCTCGCATGTTGGGAAATGCCACTCTTATGGGCCATATCGGCGTTCGCCATTTGAGTACCGAAGAAACTGTCACTGAAACACCCAAAGTCATGGATACAGCTAACGAAATTGTTCAACAAGCAGCTCAAACCACTTCACCAGAGGCACTTGTTCAGGCAGCAGCTCAAATCGGTGATTTTAAAGCCCTTGGCTTATGTAATATGACACCTGTTGGTGGTTTAGAGGCTATGTTTGAATATATTCATGTTGCTAGTGGATTACCATGGTGGGGAACTATTGCCTTGGCTACTGTTGCTGTTCGTGTTGCTCTTTTACCTTTAATGATCAAGATCCAAAGAAATAATGCTAAATTGATGAATATCAACCCAGATGTCAACCGTATCATGGAGAACTTAAAGTCAGCTCAAGCTCAAGGCGATTCATTAGCTACCGGAAAGTATACACAAGAGATCCAAACACTTTTTAAAAAGAATGACTGTCATCCTATGAAATCTATGGGTCTCCCTCTTATTCAAATGCCTGTCATGATTTCTTTCTTCATGGCCATTCGTGGTATGGCTGAGTTGCCTGTACCTGGATTAACCGATGAGGGTATTTTGTGGTTCACTAACTTGGCCGAAAAGGATCCCTATTATATTCTTCCAGTCGTCAGTGCTGCTGGTGTTATGCTTGTTTTAGAAGCTGGTACCGAAGCTGGTGCTGCTAATCCTCAAAGTAAAGGTATGAAGAATGTCTTCCGTGCTCTTACTCTTGTTATGGTTCCTTTTACTGCTTGGATGCCTAGTGTAAGTGTTATTTTTATGTTTGATATACTATCAGCTAAACATATTTTATTATTAGGGTGTATTTGTTTACTGGGTCACATCTAATTTCTTCTCTATCGGTCAAATTCTTGCATTAAAAAACCCTGCTGTCCGTAGCGTCTTAAATATCCCCAAGCTCGTAAAGAAGCCTGAAGAACTCCAAAAAAATACCAAGGGTTTCATGGAGAATTTTAAGGATCAACAAAAGCATCATGATAAGTTAGATAAAGAACGTGCCATCCGTGAAAGACAACAGGCTGCTGCTGTTGCAAGAAGAGCTGCTAAGCGCAGATTTTAGATATAGATAGATTTAGTAAATTCGAATAAAAATGTATAAATATTAATAAGAAACCATGTGGTATGTTCATTTACTGCAACGGAGGAACTCTGGTTATTAATTTATTGGTATAACCTGATGCTTTTTTGCAAGGTTAAATCACATTTTTATTTAGTTACGTTTTTTTGATGATGACACTGTTTGATAGGAGTCAATAGGAAAGGCCCGTAATTGACGCTTAACGTCGTCACAATGAAGCCCGTCATAGTCGACCTCTGGTGATTTACATTGAAGTCTTGTATCCATTAACCAGTTGGTATATTCGTTTTCCAATAATTGAGCATCTACTTCATTGACGAGCTGGAATAAGATCAAAGTGTCATGGCGAAGCATAGCTAATCTTTCTCGACTAAATAAAAGCTCTACAGCGAATTGATGATGCTGTGCGCTATACCACTGATGGTTTGAACGAAGGGTACGGTTGGCGACCTTTGATTCTAAAAATAAGCGGAAACTAATCGAAAAAAAAAAAAGTTGGCAAAGACGCAATTATCAACCATTTTTTTTTTTACCTTTCAGAATGTCCATATGCTGGTTTTGCTTCAGCATTTAACAAGCCTTCGTTGATGTCACGTAAATAAACAGCACGCGAACTTACTTCAGCATAGTTTTGTTTGACAGCTACTTTATCGTGTACTACGTGACGTGAACCAGCACGTAACCAACTATACATAATCCATAGCACCAAAATGACAGCACCGCCGATTTTAGCCGCAATCGGTAAAGCATCAGAGAAATCATGAACCAGATCCATCACTGTCTCTACGTGACTGTACCAACCGGATGATGAGTCAGTCTGAGCACCATTATCACCCTCATCAAGGGCTTTAGACGAAGGACGTCTGATTGTTCCCCCACGTTTTAATGTAGAGACTTGATCAACCTTTTCCTTACTACCGCGTCTTTTTTTGTGCGTATGCTTATTAGCCTCCCCCTTAACAATAGGGACGAAAATCGCGATGTTTTCTGACATGCCCTTCATAGCTGCTTTGTTAACAATACCCTTGACAAGAATATTCTTCAAGAATTTGACACCTGTATAACAGCTAAGCTTACTTTGGCTTTTGCTCACCCAAGTGATACAATACTTAACATAAGGTACAAATGCATCAGCATATGGAAGTTGAGCCGTTTTTGTCGAGGTCAAAACAATATAGCGTCTAAAACTAAATGTTAGACTCTCTTTGTTTTTTTTTCTGACAAAGCATATATCCAACTTACAGGTAATCTTCTTTTTTCTCTACGATTTGTTTTTCAACAACTTCTGCTTCTTTTAGCTTCACCATCGCATTGTTAACAGGTATGATGTACTTTAATGTACGTTCTCTCTTTCCATCTACTGTTTCCCAGGATGTCATTGTCAATTCTGTTAATAAAAAAACAAAATAGTTGTAAGCTCAATTGTTTGTTGTAAAGGACTCAAATGTTCATACCTCTACACTTATTTTCTACTGTCTTTTTTTCCCAGATATCGAGATAATTAGGGTTGTCCTCTGAAAACAATAAATAGTACAAATGTCTTGCGGAAATAGGTACTTCGATTTCTGCTTCCAATTTATCTAAGTGGTTGTCACAACCACAGTTTACAGGCCCCGTTGGTAGTTTAAAATCCTCTGGTGGCGCATGGGCTATATATGATTCATGAATAAACGTTACAAAAAAAAAAAAAAAAGCTTGTTTATGCAAACTTACGATCGTCTACTTTCGGTGTGGCTGTTTCAAGTGTAACAATATCCGCCAACTTCGAAGGGATGTTAACAGTCGACGAATTCATTGAAGAAAGTGTAGAATTTGGCATAGGAACGGGAACATCACCATCATCATGAGGAACCAAGGTGGCCTTGGATCTCTTATTACGCAAGATGTTTCTCGATTCTTCTTGAATTCCCTTTCTCGCATCTAAAAATCCACTTCCACCAGCAACTGAAGCAGCCATCATAGCCGCAGCTAAAGCGCCAGATTTCGGTTGAACGGGAGCAGAATACTTACGGGGTGTTTTTGATTTCTTCTTCGGATCAGTGGATTTTATAGGAGCAGGCTCCAACAGAGAACTAGCAGAAGACGACGAATGCAAAGCATTAGACGACCCATTACTGGTAATATCAGATGCAGATCGAACAGGCGCAGATGTTTTTATCACAGTTTTTTGATTACTTGCATTCTTGTTTTTGTTTACAGCAGCTGATAAACTATTTAACACATCATAAGTAATTTGGATCGATTCGGGCTATATAAAAGTAGGTTAGTTTAAACGATCTATAAGAAAAAAAAAATCGGCTTTATAAATCACCTCAGGGTTCTTTGCATTAGAAACAGCGAACTTAAGCTTTTCAGCAACAACTTCGATATCATCCATTAATGTAGTGAAAATCAAAGGACTTTGTTCATCATTAGTACCAGAGCTACCACCAAGATCAATAGCTAAGGCCAAATTAGAGTTTGTACCAATGTTTGTAATCGAGGGATCGCGAATTAAACGAATTTTTTTAATATCGCGTAAACGAATAGCAACCTATCAAATTATTAGCTTTTTTTCTTGTCAGCTAAAGATCTCAATTGATGTCTTACCGTATTAACGCATGTCATCAGTACACAACTATAGAACCAGAATGTCTCCTGTGTAATAAAACCACGACCAGTGTAAGAATATCCGTAGGTTGACGATGGTCCTTCTACAGCGCTTGGCAATTGAGAATTGAATTCTTGTTCCAGATTGTCTATAGGAGTATTCGCTACTGTTGGTGATGCAGGCATTTCAGGATCTTTGAGATCACCTCGTTCGTCCAAGGGCTTCTTTTTAAGCAGGCCAATAAAAGCTGTTCAAAATCATAATAAATAAATGTACGTGTCAAATGACGTATAATGTATCTTACCACTGAGAACGACTTCGTTTGAGCCAACACCTCCAAATAAATGTCTTAATTCTCTATTTCTAATATCTAACCAAGGAGTATAACCAGTTAAGTCCACCCTGGGTACGTTTGAGTCATCAACTCTTGTTGGCCAAATAACTTGATGGCCATCAGCATCGGTTACAGCTGGTACGTTAGGTGATCCTCCCGGTGTAGGCGCTAAATCATTTGCTATATCATCCGTGCTCCCTTGAAACATACTGGGTACTAAAGCCCAAGGTATACCCCACGAACTGTTTGTCGTAGTCGCAGTAGTTGTAGATCCATTCAATGTAGACGAATCATCTTTTTCGCTATAGTTATTTAAAGTGGCATCCAAAGAAACAGCAGCAGCAGAGAAAGATTGTGAAACAGGGGAAGTAGGGACAGATGGGGCTGTATTATTACTCGAAGCACCCATGGAAGCACGTGACGCCTCCCATACAAGAAGAGGGGTTAATGAAGTTGGCTCAGTAAATGACTGCAAATCGCTCTTGTGAGAAGTCGAAAGCATAACAATGGATGGTCTTTTCAGTTCTTCCTCACTGGGCTTTGGCAAGGCATTGTTAATTGAAATGACAGGCAACTCATCCACCATGGTCGTAGGCTTTGATTTACTAACATTATCCAAGAGTGTTGGTGACGAAGAGTCGGTGTCCACAACGGAAACAGTACTCATAGCTGTCCCACTCTTAAAATCTAATTGCTCTGTTTGAAGCATTAATCTCTTTGCTTTTTCAAACGATGACATCCATTCACGCATTTCGTTCTCTGTCTCTGCCTGGAGAACAAATGAAGGCCTGATTCTTTGCGATTAGTATTAATTTTCAGAGCACGTGGTTAAGCATAACTTACTGGTGAGCACACATGACCTCAAAACAGAATCGACGATCAATATCCGCCAAGGGCTTAATATCACACAATAATACAGAAACTCTATCATTCATTGTAATATTACCCTTTTGTCTTGTAGATACATTACAGGATCCGAATGAGCCATCATATAAGAAGAACCAGCGTCTAGTCCAATAGTTTCTTGCGCCTCGTATAAACAGATATCCCCATTTATGACTTTGGTGGTTTCCGTTCTTTAAAACTGAAGTAGTGTAATCCAAGGAGTGTCTATTATTTAATCCAGTTTGAGAAGCACTTGCCGGCGAATATTTTTCCAAGTCACGAGCGGGTCGAGCAATTGTCAATGTTTTGTTTTCCAGTGATATGCGAGAAGCTTGTAACTGATGTAATTGGTAGTTACAAGTGTCTTTATCCTATCAAAATAAGTTAGCGTCCAAAAATAAATATAAATTCAACAACCGTCATACATCTAGTAACCATTGTTTCCAAGCAGTCAGGCTTGATTGTAACTTTGACCAAGAGTCAGAACCTCCTTCAAAATCTTTGAGATGAGAAGTAGTAGCAAAGGAAAACCTCTCAACCAAGAAGTGCTCTAATAAAGAACGGAAGTGTAAGATACGTACAACGTGCTGACCGGACATGCGAACATAAGCTTTTCTTGTCTCGTATAATCTAAACGCCTCTTCTCTTACAGCCGAGGCTTCTTTTGATTTACTCTGTGAAGTATATTTTACAAGTTGTACGTCATATTTTTCCAGTATCTTTTCATGTTGCTTTCTAAAATCTTTAAATTCTTTCAAATGGGTCTTTACAAACGTTTGTAAAGGCTGAAGAAAGTTGTCCTCAAGATCGGATACCTAAAAAGAGTCTTAGCCTCAATATGCATAGTACGGGTTTTGCTTTTTACCAATTTTGTCTTGAACGCTAAGCTAGTCTGTAAAGCATCAGAAAAGCTTTTAATAACAGCTCCTGTAAAATTTGGATCTTAAACATAAAAATTAGTATCGCCTTCCTTTTACGGTCTTTGTTTTGATAAATACCTATCATAGAATCGTCAATACCGACAGGAATAACTTTTTTGCACAGAATGTTGGTTTCAAGATTAAACTCTAACATGACAAGAGATTAGTAATGACAAAACACAATAAATATGGAGCCAACTACTTACTATTTAACTTGTCGACGTACTGTTTCATATACTTTGACAAGGACTCTAACCATTTTTCTAATAAATCCAACTGTTCGTCAAAATGTAAAGTAGAGGACCTGTAAACAGGTGAGTCTGTGATAGCATCGTGCAAAGTCAAGAGGGTTGACTGTGGGTTGTCCGTTGGTGCCTGCATTTATTCTGCAAAAAAAATAAAAGAAAGTAAAAAGAAAACGAAGAGGGGAAAAGAGAGGTGTTTACTCCGGGCATTGCACATAGTATTTATTTAAACCCCATCCCCTTCTTTTCCCGCTGCGCCTGCGCATAATATTGTTACTCAATATGAAAAAGCCCCCTTCCTTTTATTTGGTGTAAGTAATTCATCTGTATTTATTATATCATTCGATTCTCCAGGTTTACTTTCTTTCTTTAACTGTGTAAATTCAGGTTGGGGATGGCCGGATTTTAAAATCAGGGAATAAGCTGATGATGTATTTTTTTCACACTCACCCAGATTGCCCTTTCGTTGTATTCCCGCCATATTTTAATTGGATTGTCAATATTTCCTTTGTACGTTTTATAATTGGTTGCATGTAGGGTTACTTTGTCATTTGTTTGCTTCGCCCAAATTTATAAATGGCAATTATCAATTTAACAATTTTGGCGGACAAACTTTCAGCAGCTATTTTACGATTTTCCGGACCCATTTGTATCAAAATTAATATACAATCGTGCTCTTCCAAGCCAAATTCGATAGCGTTTTTCGCTAATGCATTAGCCCTAAGTCGATATATTTGTGGTTTAATTGAATGTTTGTAGCCGTCCTACCAATCAGCAACATCATATCATTGTTGTCATCATCCACAGTATTGGTCTTAAACCATTCTCAAATACGTTGCTACATTTCAGATCTACATAATTTGATCCTTCTGTAGTATATTTTGTTTAAAAGATCAGTATTCCTTGTTTAGTTCTCTACAAACACGCCAGTAAAAGTAAGTTTGAGAATGACGCCATTCCAACACTCTAAAATAGCCTATTTAGTCTCCACACACACGACACGATCACGTAGCCGCTTGTCAGTATATTGAAAGAATTTCTTGCTTGTGAACTTCTAACTGAACTTTGATTGATGCTTTTCCCTCAGTAGTGGCTTCAGTGGAGTTAACCATATTTATTATATAAATTAGCCACAGTGGATAAAAGTCGAGGATTACAGAAGATTATTTCAACAATACCTTTGGGTTTAAAAAAGCCCACCATGATCTCTGCTTATTAGCATCCGTCTATATAATATTCATATGAATGCGTGATTGATAGCCACCCAAGAATTACCACGAAGCTCACATTTGTGGACGATATAATCGAATACGGGTTGGTAAAGGCATTCTTATTTTTTCAAAAAATTTTGGGTCATCCTACTATCTTTATCGACAACAGTTTCAATTTGTCTTTTAATCTGCCCAAAAAGCGATCGAAAAGGTAATAATGATTTATTTTTCTGCTTTGACCCTGCCATTGCCATTTTTGAGGAAGTTTGAAACAATTGTTGCACGGCATGATCTGTTTTATACTTTAATATATTCAAAAGCAAACTGCCTGTTGGTAGCAAATAACACAAATTGACAATGGGGTCTGAGGGTATTTAGAGTTAGATATGTATCAATAGAGCTTTGCGGGATTAATTGGCTGTCCTTGGCCCAAATTTTTGAATCAACTTTCAAGAATGGGCTTTCAATAACACCAAAAAACCCTTTTTCTGCTTCCCCTCTCAAAAAACTATATGGAAAAAATGGCTCCAATTGGATGTACATTATATATGTATTTGTAAAATCAATCTGGTTGTCTTTATGTTCGCTTTTCTTAGGGACAGCCAAAGTGTACGTAGTCACAACGTCAGATTTGGGATTTGGCTATCCTTTAGACTCGGAAACAAGAATATATCATCAAAAACAATTTGATAATTACGAATAAATGTATATTGAATAATTTGTACTTGGTTTGACAATTCTTCCATCACTCCTTCGTCTTTAAGCTCGTTTGATCTTAATCTTACGCAGAAATATTAAGGTAACGTCCAAACGAGTAGCTGAAAGTAAGCTATAACACACATATACTGGTTTAAACCATGTTGGTTGTGATAAATTTGTATCTAGTTCAAGTTATTAAGTTATATTAACCTCTTGGTGTCTATTAAAATATCATAATCCCAACATTACGACTACGCGCAACCAGGATGTCCCTAAGAGACCCGCTTTATGTTTACCTTGTATGGCGAATAAATAAATGTAAACAGATGTTCAAGATGATAAGAAGGAGACCGTAATATTAATTGTTAAATAATACAGACGTAAAGGTCTAGTTGTTGCTCTAGTAAGTTTTGAAATTTGCAAACAAGTAAGATAAATCACAGGTGTGTAAAAATTAGCAAAGTTTAACAGGAAGAAAGAAAGAAAGAAAGAAAGAATTCGATCCCGTTTATTGATATATATTTAACAATCTTATCTAGTTGTTCTGACAGTCGTCAACTACTGTATTAAAATATCTAATACAGAAATAGAATAAGGTGATATATAATACGGAAAAACAATAGAGTAGATGATACTAAGCTATAAGATGAGTAACAGTAAAGCTTGTGTGGTTCAAGACGCTGATTGAAATAACGGTCACAATAGCCTTTTTTAATTTTCTTTGTTGTCGGCCAAACTTAAAGATAATCAGTTTCTCAATTGCCAAAAAGATGGACGCAGGAATTGCTCAAAAGAATTGGGAGATAGAGAACAACATAAGTGCTGTGGATCCCGCTCAAGACCAGATATATTTTTACGATGCAGCTCAGGATAAAGAAAATGTAGCGTTGAAACCTTGGAAGGCCGAGTAAGCATCTTCGTTCTGACGTGTTTTTTTCACGAACGCTAATAAAAATTTCACAACTCCTTTCAGCCCTCATTATTTTAAGCATGTCAAGATTTCTGCTATTGCTCTTATCAAAATGGTAATAATGTGCTGTAAATTTAGTTTATTGATTAATGAAAATTTATTTTTTTATCAGGTTATGCACGCTCGTTCTGGCGGTAATATCGAAATCATGGGTTTAATGCAAGGCAAAATTCAAGGGGATACAATGTATGTTATGGATAGTTTTGCTCTTCCCGTTGAAGGAACTGAGACCAGAGTAAATGCTCAAAACGAAGCGTATGAATACATGGTATCCTACATTGAGAAGTCAAAGGAGGTAACATCAAACAATATTGAAGGTAATATGCGGATTATAAATTGATGTATGGTTTATCAGGTTGGTAGACTGGAGAATGTTTTAGGATGGTATCATTCACATCCTGGTTATGGTTGCTGGTTATCTGGTATTGATGTTAACACGCAAATGTTAAATCAACAGTATCAGGAACCATTTGTGGCTGTTGTTATTGACCCCAATCGTACAATGTCTGCTGGAAAGGTTGAAATTGGTGCTTTTAGGACTTTCCCCACAGGTTATAAACCACCAGATGAAGGTCCATCTGAATATCAGACTATACCCCTCAACAAAATCGAAGATTTTGGTGTTCATGCTAAATCATATTACTCTCTCGAAGTCTCTCATTTCAAATCTACTTTGGATACTCAGCTTTTAGAAGTCTTATGGAATAAGTACTGGGTAAACACTTTATCTCAATCACCTCTTTTAACTGTGAGTAGCCCGTCTTGGTCAGTTATATAAGACACTACTAACCAATCTAAATAGAACCGAGAGTATGCAACCAGACAAATGGCTGACCTCGCACGAAAATTAAATAAAACCAACGACAGTATGACAGGCCGTATGGGAGGGTATTATGGTGATAGAAAGAAAAACGACGAGAGCCAACTCAGCAAAGTAACAAAGGATAGCTCCAAAATTACTGTTGAAGCTGTTCATGGATTACTATCTCAGGTCTTGAAAGACCAAGTTTTCAATGGTCCAAGAGAGGAAGAAGCGCTTTAAAACTATAGTTTTACAAGTAGCAATAAACTTTTTTTTTAAAAAAAGTCAAGAAGATATATACTATGATCATGTAAAAGCTATACTTATTGGCTGCAAACCTTTATAGACATATCAGGAAGAATAAGGGATTGAATAAGTTTAAGGAAAATCAGACAACCCCCGTCATATTTTTTTTTCTAAGCTAAACAAACCAAAGACTGAGAAATAAGAAGGGAGCTGGTGTGTTTCTTAATATTGGTACTTAATTTCGGTTGTTTGATAGGCTTGCTCATTTTTACGCATAATAGTTAAGACCCGGTATAATTTATTTGTTAACAGTGGTAAAGATCGCTTTAACTGTGATTTATTTATTACTTTATGCAAGCGTCTCAGTAAAAAGCGCGGTGAATCTCTTCTATTGATGTTTTATATATGTGATGATTCAAATAGACAATGTTAATTAATCTACAGATATGAACACTCAAGTGTCTTTCAAATTTCAAATTTAAGTTTAATGTTTTAAAATTGTTTAATGTCAATTCTTGAATTTTTTTCTATTGATTTTTGACACGAAAAGTGCGCCAGGAAACTGGTATTCTGAAAACAAAAAAAGACAGACTCAAGTTACAAATTTTTCTGCCAATTTTTTTTGGATAAAAAAAGAAAAGGAATTGAGTGGCTCTATTAAAAGAAAAAGCCTTTCTACACTTCTATATTGTCATTATTGACCTTATGTAGCACTTATATGTAGTGAGATATAAAGTTGAGGTAATTTTGTATCTAACGATATATATATATATATATATAAATCTTACACGTCGTAATGAGAGTTATCCAGTGATAAAAGGATGATAGAGAAATACCGTTATCTACCAATATTTTTTAAATTTACAGCGCAAATTTATTTCATGGTGAGGGTGTACGAGAAAGGATTAGACCCTTTACGCTTATACGTACGATTAGAATATCCGACACTTTCTGATCCCAAGACACACAAAGGTAAGACAAGTCAGAATATATTTTTACGTCATTTGTAACAGTTTAAGGTTTGTGATTTTTTTTGTGTATGAGAACCCTCGAATTTATTACATTTTTACTCTTGCCAAAAAAAATAAAAAACATCCGGGTGTTATTGTTTGCGTTACCCAGGTTCTGTAATCATAGTTCAATGTTACTCAAACATAATATAATTTCTAAATTGGGCTCTATATTGTAAATGGCCATACATCAGTAACCGTCAATAAGGAGAGCTTTTTTATTTAGGTTCAGCAGCCTAGGTTGATGACAACTTTAATTGCCACCAGTTTTCTATATATAATCATAGATGCAGATGCTTCTTTCTTGTTCCTTTCTTCACACTTATCCATAATTTAAAAATGGAAAGACGAAAACATCATGGCAAAAATGTGTTTACCACAGCAGCATTTTTATGTGTCCTTCTTTGTTGGTCAATCACAATTTCAGTAGCATCCCCGCAATTTAATATAAGTAAGCAGCTATTCACAATTTTGATTTTGTACATTTACTAACTTTTCTAATAGTCAATGATCGTGATGTATATGGCAACAAATGTAAGCTTCCTACTTATTATTCTTACCCTTGTCCAACACTTTGCGTTCGTGATATATCCATGTGTCCTCCTACAAACCAGCCTCCTATTTGCCCTACCGGTACTACTTACTGCGTTGATGGTGAATGTCGTGATACATGTTCTGAATCACTGGTTTCTTTATGCGGCTGCCCTGGGGCCCCTGCATTGGAGGGGAAGCTATATCCTTGTAGTGCCGAAACTATCCATACAAACATTGAAAACTTTATAGCTGAAAATAAGGCAAATCAAAGTGCTGAAGCATGTAGTAGAGCTGTGAACATTCAGAACATACCTAATTGGTCCCCGAATCCCGATTCAATTATGTGGAAAGAGTGCCCAACCCCTGATTATGGAGCTTTAACATTTACCGAAGGTGTCTTTATTGCTTTGTATACTTACTATGGATCATGCATTGTTGTTTTACTCACATGGGTTCTTTATAAAAATGCAAAAGAGAAGGTACTTAACGCATGAAACCAAATTGTACTACACAGAATAACTAATTATTCAAAATAATAACTATAGTCAATTAAGGCTAATTTCCATAAGGTAAATGACCTTCGAACAGATGAATACAATGAAAACGGCAAGGAAAAGGAAGTCAGTGAAAAAATCGATGGTCAAAAAACTGGTTTAAGCGACGACGAGGTCTCTTCTGTTGAAGAAAACGAAGATGATATGGTGATTCATGCTTATAAAACAAATTGGCTTGGCAAGATCGTTGCATATATTATTTTTGTCCAAACGATTGGTCAAATTTGTTTTATGATCATGATGGTGAAGGATTACTACACAGATTTTCTTTTATTCCGGGGATTTAGCGAGATTCAAGCTAGTACTTTTATAGCTATGTGGTACATTTTCTTCTTTTGGTTTGCCAGTTTGACAATTTTTAGATTCAGATTACCCAATTTCTTCAGAATCAGATGCAGTTATGGTCAAGGTGAATATGTGCAAGTTGAAAAAAATGAAACCGGTAAGGATGAGAGTATGAAGTTTTTTTTTTAAAAAAAAATCTAACGGTTTCTTTGTAGCTTTGATTTTACTACAGGGTCAGTCAGATAAGGTTATGGATTTTGTAAGATACTTAGAAACAACAGCCAAGCGTATTGCCGGTATGGATGTGATAGTTACCAATGCCCCTCTCAAATCAACCTCCAGTGGCACAAAGTACTTTATTTATCAATGTACTCGATATGTATATCAGCCAGAAACTGAAATTTTTTCCCCGCATCAAATTCATTTGGGTGATACTAACGCGGAGCTTGCAAAACTTAACCAAGGCCTTAGTACTGAAGAAGCAAGACTTAGACAAGAGCTGATAGGCCCTAACTTTATTGAGGTTTATGTACCCAACTTTTCAAGAGCCTTATTTCAAGAATTCTGTGCTTTCTTTTATATCTATCAATTTACAATTCTTTGGTTATTTTATTATTTTGCTTATTGTAAGTTTGAATTTATGAAGACAGAAAAAAAAGTGCTAATAATTCCTATTAGGGGAGGTCGGTGTTGCCGACACTGCTGTTATTCTTATATCCGCACTTGTCAAGGTTATTGTACGTCTTCGTGCTGAAAAACGTATCAAGCAAATGGCAGAGTATACGGACAATGTCAACATATATAGAAATGGGCAATGGGAGAATATGTCGACCGCAGACCTTTTACCTGGAGATGTTTTTGAAGTGACCGAAGGAAAAACTACACCATGTGACGGCGTAATTTTGACTGGTAATGTTGTAGCAGATGAAAGTTCTCTCACGGGTGAACCGTTACCTATTCGCAAGTTTCCTCTTCGTCAAGATGATATCAGTACGGTCTATGACAGAATTGGTGCCAGCAAAATCTCGACTATCTTTTCCGGCACAGGTATCTCACAAGCCCAACCTACCGAAAAAGGTGGTAAAGTAACTGCTTTGGTGACACATGTCGGTACTGCAACAGATAAGGGTGAACTTATTAAGAAGATTCTGTTTCCCACCCGAGTATCATTTATTTTCAACGAGCAAATTAAAATCGTTATCTTGATTTTACTTTGCTGTGGTCTGGTCTCTTTAGGTTTAGCAATTTGGTTGTATGCAAAAGGGACAAGTAAAGTTAATTTTGTACAACAAGCCTTAAATGTTTACAAGTCTAACTTTTTTTTTTAGGTGCCTGGTTCTATTCCATGTTTGCTATTGGTCAACTTGTCTCTCCATTGCTTCCTGCTGCTTTAGTTGTTGGTCAATCAGTAGCTGCTGGACGTTTGAGAAAAAAAAACATTTTCTGTGTTGATTTACCTCGTATTTTGATGGCGGGAAAAAGTAATGATTGTAAAAATTGTGCTCTTGTAAACTTGGCCTAATAATTTTTTTATTGTAGTTCAATTATTCTGCTTCGATAAGACAGGTACTCTGACAAAGGAAGGTCTTGAATTTTTTGGTGCCCAGCCTGTTGTAAACTCCAATGATATTGTTGAAAACCTGAAAGCCAATTTGACACCCGAGTTTAGTAAACATGAAGAAACCATTGAAAATGTCCCTAAGCTGATGGAAATTGGTATCGCCACCTGTCATGCTGTTACGACTTTAAACGGACAGTTTATTGGTAACCCTGTTGATATCGAAATGTTCAAATCTTCCAAATGGCACTTATCTCAAGATTCCAAATACGTCGACACTCTCACCCCTCCTTCTGGTTCCGCTTCTGATGTCCATATCATTAAACGTTATGAATTTGTCCATTCTCGTATGTCTATGTCCGTTGCTGTTCTTGATTCAAGCACAAACAAAATACATATTTTTGTAAAGGGTGCTTATGAAAAGATCAAGGATTTGTCTAACCCTAACTCTGTTCCTTCTGATTATGATCGCGTCACTGCTAATCAAGCAAGACAAGGCTGTTACGTACTCTCATTGGCTCATCGTGAAATTGATTTAGAAAAAGTTGGAGGATTAGAAGCTTTCAGCCATTGGACTCGTGACCAGATGGAAGAAAACATCAACTTCATTGGTCTCATTATTTTCAAAAACCAGCTTAAACCCGATACGGCCGAAAACATCGCTGAACTAAAGCGAGGTGATACTCGAACAATTATGATTACTGGTGACACTGCTCTAACTGGTGTATATATTGCTCGTCAATGTGGCATGTCTATGACTAGTACAAACAGATTTCTTTTGGGAGATTACGACAAATCTAAGAACCGTGTTGTCTGGACCGATGTGGATGAGCCTGACACTTTTAATGACGTTAACGTGGACGAATATCTATTAAATAGAGATCACACTCCTTTAGAGTTGGCGGTAACTGGTAAGGCTTTCCAATGGCTTGTAGATAAAGATTTGATTAGAAAGTATTTGTTGGATATTCGTGTTTTTGCTCGCATGACTCCTAATGGAAAGGTACAATGTGTACAGCTTCATATGGAACGTGGTATCACAGCCATGACCGGTGACGGTGGAAATGATTGCGGTGCACTCCGTGCTGCTCACGTTGGTATTGCAATGTCAGATGCGGAAGCATCTATTGTGTCCCCTTTTAGTACTAGTGTCCGAAGTGTCCGTTCTTGCGTTGAATTAATCCGTCAGGGACGTGGTGCTCTTGCTACTTCTATTACCGGCTACAAATACCTAATCATGTATGGTCAAGTTATGATGATGCTGAAAGTATTCACTTTTTATTTTGCAATTTCAATGTCATCAAATCTATGGGTACGCAAAATAATTTATAAATACGCAAATGGCATAACTAACACGTGTACTCATATGAATTATTTTAGATTGCCATTGATGTTTTTATTACTGTTCTTTTAACCTGGGCTGTTTCTCAATCTAAAGCTGCTAAGCGTCTTGAACCTCAACGTCCTACCGCACGTCTATTAGGCCCTCAAACAATGGCATCTGGCGTGGGCTTAGCTCTTATTAATTGGATTTTTATTATTAGTGCCTACGTCCTATTGT
Organism: Mucor mucedo; assembly: GCF_025094135.1. Classification (NCBI taxonomy): domain Eukaryota; kingdom Fungi; phylum Mucoromycota; class Mucoromycetes; order Mucorales; family Mucoraceae; genus Mucor; species Mucor mucedo. The sequence continues at coordinate 37,511 of NW_026252466.1, read as the reverse complement.
TTAAGCAAGGTAAATATAATTAACATTCAGCTAGAATTATACAGAATGCTAACCTGTTTGTTTATTTAGCATGGTTCCGTTGTAACGAATTTGATTCCAGAGCAGTTGACATGTCCAAGTGGTGGTTGCTGTCTGACAACTATGAAGGTCAAATTCTTTCCTTCTTATGTCTTTTCCAATTCATTAACAATGCTGCTATCTTTAATTTTGGCTACAAGTTCAGACAAAGCTTTTGGAGAAATTATTCTCTTGTTTTCCTTTGGCTGCTTTATCTCGCAATTGCATCTTATTGGATGTTGGCTGATCCTAATCGTTTCGGCTGCATGGTACGTAGTTCACAAATTTTTTATTGAAATATTTGCTAATATGCTTTTTTTACATCAGTTCCGTTTCAATTGTGGAACCAAAGAAGTGTTGACTCAATTTGGTTATACACCCCCACCTACCAATGTCGAACGGTATAATACTCCCATTGGAAATAACGTCATGCCTGTCGAGTTTAGATGGCAACTTTGGGGACTTGTAATGGGAAATCTTCTTGCAGGAATGTTTTATGAAAGAGTTGTAGTGCTGGGACCTGTTCATACATATCTTTCAAAAAGATTCCCAGTTAAGCGCCTACATAAAGTACTTTAAAATAACTTGTGGATTTTTCTATCCCTTCTCCCTAGATCTATCTTAACTGATTATGGTCGAGCCTTTTACATATTTACATAATTTTCTTAACTTTCTAATCTGTTAATGTATATCTTTACTTCTATCTTTATTTTTAACATTCGCGTAACTTCTCAATAAAAATGTATTACCTTAAAATATTTGTCTCTTGATTAAAGAATATTAACTATATTACGTCTGCCTTAAAGTGAATCTTTGGTGATGTAAATAAAATTGTCTCGGGTTTTTTTTTTACAAAAGATCATGTTTGAATTTCGTTTTAAATCGACATCAACAGTTCTAACAATGGTCAATATAAGGGTATTTATTAGAGCTATAGTTTATTTGGTTCTTTGGATGAGAAGCAAATTTTTAGTTTTTGACACGCAATTACTAAAAATTGATGCCCCTTTCAGATATGGCATATTGATATTAGATTTATCCTTTTGCTTTGAGTAAAAAAAATTGTTTCCCCAACATGGTGTTGATATCCCATATATATTTTCTGTTTAATTTTCTGGCAATGATTTTTTTCACTCACGCGTGAGGCATCATTGCATTTCTTTTTTTATTCCTCGAGCCCAATGGGACGTTCCTTTGCTCGACTTCGCTGTCTATAAAATCCTCTTTTCCAATCTGATCAACCACTAAGTTGATAGTCTCATAGGAATTCCTCGATCTTGTATTTTGCGAAAGCAATGAGTCCTTTCGGCCATACGTGTTGTATTGTTTTTTAAGTATTTTATTCCAAAGGTGTCTATAACTGAGACTGTTTAGAATAAGATCTTTCTTTAAAATCAATTTTCAGTTGTGATGTTTAGTTAATGTTCTGGTCCCCTATTTACAAAAAGTAAACAATAAAACTGAGCAAAACATTTAGATATTAGGGGTATTTAATAACGAAAATGCTACAAAAATCATGCTTCGCTTTGTTCATTTGTGTTCAGACTAGTCAATTTTTGTGGCACTAGCTATTGCGGAGCAACATCGAGCCAGTTATCGAAGAACTGAAAATGAGGGGAGGCGAGCTAACAATAACAAAAATCTACTAGAGACAAAGTCTACATACTCACGTTGAGCCAATAGCAATAAACTTAATTGTCCCAGAAATAGCAGGGCTACTATTGATAATTCTTTACTTGTTTCCTGTTATCTTTGATATGGATCTCGAAGCTACGTCCAGCTATACTAATACACCGAGAGACCAGTTGTGACAAATTCTGTCGTTCTTAGTTGACTAGAATCATGATTATAACGAGTACGACTAATTTGGACACGCAACCATTTTTTAAGATCATTGGTATGTTATTAAAATAGTCAACCATTATATCAATGTTTATTTTTTAAGGATTAAAACATACATTGGCTGTATTGAACAAGTCTATCAATTCAAATATCTTTTTTTTTAAATAAATTAGTATAAAAAACTTTCAGAATAGAAGCTTGGTACTCACTTGGATTTATGATCTCCAGGAGAAACGTAATTCTTCAATGACCAGATACCTTTTTTACGAGATCTAAAATAGATCAGATCAGCTATTAAAAAAATTTGAAGAGTGTACTTACTTTGCTTTTGCTTCATATTTCTCAAAGTGTTTAAGTTGACCAGAATACTGAGCACCTTTAGCAACATATATGCTTGCCAAACCTGATTTAAGCATTTCTGCTGACACGTTCTTTTTAAAGAAAAATGGTGGCTTTCTAACATACGCCATACCCACCTATCAAAAAGAAAAAGATAATCAGTACGTTTGAGCTGTTGATCTTGTCATATTTATCACTTTTTACCACTCGGCTATACTGATCTCTACTCAGAAGTTCAACCTCGACTCTCTTATTTAGCACCAAATTTGTTAAAAATGTCTTTGCCTCCTTGGAATAAGGTTGGGAAGGCATACCAAAATGAGCCCCTTCGGGTGCATCGACACCAGCTATACGAACTGATATAGTTTGATTTTGCAGTTCCTTTCTGGTCTTGGGTATATTTCTGATCCATCCCCAACCGAAACCTGGAGTATGGTACAATCTAAAGTTATCACTGTCGCCTACCGCCACGACTTTACCATGAATTCTTTGGGATTTCTCAAACACTTCGGGAGGGATATGCGCAGCAGTCTTAAATCTTTTACCAACAATATACTTGGAGATAATATACATTGCTGGTATACCAACAGCTAGTCCGATAGCAACAGGTCGCCAAATAGATTGAACAACGGAATCTGCCCAAACCTGAATCTCCTTGTCGGAACCAAACTTGTCATGGAAGCTTTCTCTTAATTCTTTCAGCCAGTCATCTAATTTGTCTTTTGACATGCTGAATATTTTTTAACTACACACAAATAAAAAGCAAAATGAAAGAGGGACTCCGTGTGTGGACATTGAATTATGATACATTATGTAAATGAAGTCATTTTATCAGCCAATTATAAATTATACACTCAAGGATGAAAAGCTTAAAAATTAGTGGTCACTTACATCATAAAACCCAGTGTAGTGTCCGCCTTTGTGTTTTTATTGATGTAGTTACCTATATCTTTCACTTTTGCTTCTGGTACTGTACCTACGTATTCCACCTCCAATTATGAATCTGCGTCTTTTAATATTAAGAAAGTGTAGGCATAAATAGATAAAAAGCATGCCCTAACAGTTTTTATTTTGGAAATGAAAAGTAAACACCACAAGTGCAGATTTAATGATGGTCCTTCAGTCCGCAAAAAGCATTTGCATATCATACAAGTTTACAATATCAGCATTGCTTTTGACGACAGAGAATTCTTATCTAGCATGAAAGGTAATAACTATAGTCGTACCAATAAAACCAATTTTAAAAGCTCTTCATGAATATTCCTATGATCAACTTTCAGTGAGTATAGTCGACGAGTCAAATATGTGAGAGAATTGCTATTAGTGCCATAGCTAAGAGAGAATTGACATTAATGCTATAGCTAAGAGAGCAAAAGGAAGAGTACACTCAGTATTGCAGTGATAAAACACCACTTGAAATATTGTTTGTAACCGTGACATCATGGCAGCTAAAAGTAATTCTTAGGGTTTTTTTTTTTTTTATTTTCTTTAAAGACAATAACAGTGGTTCCTATATTAGTGTCAAGTTAAGGATTGTAAATAAAAGTATATAAATTTGTATGATTGATAGAACTCTTTCATGTACCATTACCGTCTTTTAAAGGCATAATTTGATTAGCTCAAAAGTATGAGTTACCATATTTGTTAATAAGATCCCCTGGGTGTGTAAGGATGGATGCTAGAAAAAAAAATCCCCTTGTCATATCTCAATACAATAACAAACTGCTTCAATTTAAAATCAAATTACAGGATCATTTATAATTTGCGCGTATTTATACTTTGTCACCTTTTCCCTTACACTTCAGAAGAAAAAAGAAGGTCTTTTCTCTTGCCTTTTGATTTGTACGGTCACAAAAAAAAAAGATACAAAAAATGTTCCCTCTGTGTTCCATTTTAGCGTTTCTGTTATTTTTTTAGAAAAAAAAAAAAAAAAATGAGTGATAATAAAGACACTTCTCTTCTTCAACAAGTAAGTTTTTTTTTCAGAAAAAAAATTAGATTTATTACGCGAAGCGTACGACGGAAACCTTTTATACTAACTCCTTTCAATGTAGCCACCTTCACCGTCCAATACCGATGATGAGGAAATCATTACACAACTTACTTTGGCTGGTCTAAAAGTACTCATGGTGCGCAAACGCGATCAAATTATTTACAAATTACCGGACAACATGCAAGTAGCCGCTATCGGGGAGGAACAACGACAACAGTTAATGAAGGAGATTCAAGCTTTGCATCAAGCAACGATGGCAGCTGCAGCTTCGGCTCAACAAAAGCAACACGATATTAAACCCATTGCGCCTAAAAACGAGACACCTTCATTAGACACACCACCTCAACCCACCGCCGCAGAAGCGGACGCCATTAAAGAAACCGCTCGCAAATTAAGAGAAGAATTGGAGCAGCAACAATATCACTTGAAGCAACAACAACAAATGTTTCCATACGATTCAAACCCTTCTTCACCACATGATAATAGTAAAACCACCAGAAGGTATAATAAAACTGGGAAATATTCAAAGAAGAAACAACAACAGTTACAACAGCAGTTGCATCAACAATTTAATCAGCAGTTACAGCAACCTTACCTCTATCAGCAGCAGCAACAACAATTGACTCAACAACAGTTATTGGCTTTACAGCAATCCCTTCAAAGTAACAATACCTCCACACCAACTACGCCTGTCACTGCAAGCGCTGCTAGTACTCCCATGAGTGCAAATACACCTAATACCGCTTTTCCTTTCCCTCCGCTTCAACAACAACCACAACCACAACCACAACAACCACAACCACAACAACCACAGCAACCACAGCAACAGCAACCGCAACAAGCACAGCAACAACCACAACAGCCACAGCAACTACAGCAACCACAGGAACAAAACATCAAGTCTTCTCCCGCTCCTACTCCACCTCCACCTGCGACCATAAATCAAAGGGCTGCCACCTTACAACAGCCAGATTCGATCCTATCCAAGAGATTACCTGAGGAAGAAATCCAGCATCGTGAAGTCAAGAAAAGGTAAAGGTTACAGTTATTGGGGAGGGAGATAGGGGATTATGTGCTAATCATTTGGGATCGTACTACAGATGTATAGAATCATTATTGGCTGATCAGAAAGCAGTTACAGCGCCTGATTATGAATCACCTTTTACTTCGGTAAAAGATGCCATGGATCGTTTATTACCGTATCATATTTATCAATACCCTAAAGGCGATTTAGACGCAAATAAGATTCCACTGGAAAGACAAGGTAAAAAAAAAAAAAAAATAAGAGGACGCTAGTTATAAAAAATGAAGAAGGGGTAGTTTTTTACTAAAAGCAAAATTTTCAAAACTTACTTAGATCATACAATGATTGAAATTTTCAAATGCCAAACCGAGTTATTCGAAAAACATGCCACGATCTCTCAAAAAATCGAAAAGAACGGAGGCAATGTATCGTTGAAAATATTAGTAGAAAGACAAGTGTTGGCTGAGCAACGTCAGAAATTAACAGAGGAGCAGGCAAGAGTGGCTGCTGAACAGGCAGCACAGCACCAGGAATTGTTACGCGTGCAAGCGGAAAAGGCCAGGTTAACGGCGGCCGCTGAACAAGAATCTCGTCAGCAGCAGCAACAAATGTTACAACAACAGTTACAACTACAACAACAACAGCAGTTGCAACAACAGTTGCAGCAACAATTACAACAACCTCAACAACAACAGCAGCAGCAGATGCAGCCCCAACAGTTACAACAACAGATGCAGCAGCAAATGCAACAATTGCAGCCACAACAGTTACAACAATTGATGCAGCAAATGTTGCCTGCTCAAGCTATGAACCAATTAGAACAATATCAGATGCAGCAACAACAACAGCAGCAGCAACCTCAACAGCAAAATTCAGGTAAATCTTAAGAAAAAAAAAAGGGGGGGGGGAATCATATCTTAATATCAGTTATTTTTTTATATAGCTGCAACCGCATCTGCCAATTATGCAAATGGGCTAGCTCAAGCTACTGCACTGCTTACCAACCCCCAATTCCAAAACCAATACAGCCAATTGAGTCCAGAATTACAACGTAGATTGCAAATAAATAGAGAACAATTAATTTCATTAATCAATAAGCAACAACAAAACAACAACAACAACAATAACACTCAATAATAAGATTAAAAAAATATTTTGTAGTATTACCCTTGTACATATAAAAAAAAGAAATAATAAAAAAAAAAAGACATGAATATGCAGAAGTTTTTTATTTATTTATATAAGACTATTATGCCGAAGGCAAAGCGGGTAAGTCGTCTGTATCATTGAAGTTTAATTGCTGACATACAGAGGATGTACGGTTGGAGATCCATTCCAACACGCCCATTCTTGAACCTACAGTCACAAGCGCGTTATTCAGATCATTGACGGTAAACTTTTCTTTATCGCCAGGCGAGCGGAAAGGAAGCGAGCGATCCCATGCAATGTCTTCCTTTAACATGGCGGTCCATGCCTCCAAACGAGGTTTGATCACGCGAGGGTTATAAAAACGTTTGATCAATGTCTTGAGAATCTCTTGAAACTTGGGCTCATAGTAAGGTGACTTGATAAAGACATCAATCAGAGGACGCTTAGAACCTGGACGTTGATATTTTTGGTAAGGCGTGGTCATCAATTCAATATCTTCTAACCCATTGCCAAAGGTTTCATCGAAATCATATGTAATCAAATACCACTTCTTGGTTTCCCTATTTTGGTTCAAGTAATAATTGGAAGCCTGGTACCAGAATCCGTCCCAGGATCCCGCAAGGAAACTCATAGCGGCATGAATCATTGTATGCTCTGCACTATCCATTAAGTCGGTGATGGTACCAGGTGTTTGCGCATCGGTGCCAACAACTGTCTTGCTTAATCTGTCCATAAAGTCAATCAGAGGAGCCATGTAATTCTCCTTGGAAATAGTAGGGTCTCGACCCTTGTCTTCTAAAATATACACATCATTGTGATCGTAGTTGGCGGCACTAGGACCGTTATACACAAGATTGGCCTCCGTATCTTGATCCATGGCATTACCCTTGATTGTAACACCAGTGCTATTCATCTTCTCGCCACCGTGAATCAGATTGTCCGTGAAGCCCTTGAACGAATCATCGGTCATGAGGTACAGACCAAATGGCTCGTCATTAATGAACAATCGAACCCAATGACTGTTTAAAGTAGCCACACCAGAAGCAGATAAAGAGTCCATCATTAACTTTTCTCGAATCAAGGTGGGATCCGTTGCACCTGCACGTAATTTGAACGCACGTCGACCAAAGAGGTGATCTTTCTTGGTACTGTTATCAAACTTGTTGAACTTGACCTTGTAAGATTGTTTGCCTTTATCTTTTGAGGACTGGCCTGCGTTTTTCAAGCCCGCATTTTCAAAGTTGTACACGGTATGATGGTTGATGTAAGTCATGTTATATACTTGAGCAAAATTGTGTTCTGCGGTGGGTGTGTCGAGAAAGGCTTGGATAGCATCCATGTTGGCACGGAGGATGAGTGTAGCAATTTCGTTGTCTCTATCCATGTCACTTGCGAGAGCTAGAATAAAAGTTGTTGTTAGCACACTATTTTAGGTTAGCAGTAATTAAATGTTACCAGGATAAATGGGATTGTAAGCGCGAGGAAGAGCAGGAATATCATACACAGTCTTGCTGCGACCGAAAAACTCATTGCCTGTGGTGGTGGCAGCATCGTCTAAATGGCGCGTGGTCTCTTCTGGCTGTGCTTGTCCTTGGCTATTGAGAATGGTATAACGGTATTCAGCGGCAAAAGGAGCAATGCCTGTAAAGAGATTGGCGTGCATAGGACTTCTTTGGAGCGGGTAATCTTGCCCAGCGACTTGGACACCGACCTTGTCGGAACCAGGAAATGCAATGACAGAATAGGTGACGTCTGCCGCATGAACGAATGCAATGGCAATAGTGATGAGACCCGTAGTAACCAAGGATATTTTCATGGTAAATAGTTGATGAAAGGGGATAAAAAGTGAAAGGGCGTTATCCTTATTTATACCCTTTCTCTTTAACCGAGGGTCAGTTCACATTGATGAACCGAAATTAACGGAGTTGTTTTTGTCAAGCGTGTTTTTTACCATATCAGGCTGCTTTTTGTTCGGTAAAAAATGACATTATTTTTAAACGATGGGATCGGTGTAAGTGCCCCCCCTTCTTTTTTTTTATGTGCCTTGCATGAAAATACGTTTATATTTAACAAGAAATAGAGAAAAAAAAGTAATCTCGGGTTTAAAATTCATGAAGCTGAATTTAGAAAATTACAAACAATGTAACCAAAAAGAGGTACTCCCCATTTTCATTTAGATTGAGCAAAAAAGATGTACATTTTGTGTAGTTGAAGGGGGTTTAAGAGAGAAAGAGAAAAAGTGACATTTTAAAAGTCATGTGGATTCGAACCTATTTAAAAAGGACATGTCAAAAAAGTCATTTTCAGAAAAAAAGGTCTGTGCGATACGCGTCCCCCCCCAAAAAACGCTCCTTTCATCGCTCCCCCCAATAATTGTAATCGCTCCTGATCTACCTTTTCCTGACCCGGTAAAAAAAAAAGGTTTTTTCATTGTTTACATTAATGGTGTAACAGTTAATAAATATTTATCCCCTCTGCAATAATGTTTAATACGACATTGTGTCCAATCAACACGCCCGGATCGGCTACGTGGGGTTACTGATGAGATTGCATGACACAGAAACTGCGCTTCTTCTTATGAGAATAACAAACATTCCTCAATTCGCGTGTAAATAGTCATATACTGTTGGAGATTTCCGCCCTACCCCTCCCCTAGCTCAACATATCAGGGGCAAATGAATATAAAAATCTATTATTATACATATGACGAATGAGAAGAATAATTTTTTTTTTTGGCTTTTCTTCCATTTCTATATCGAGTTAATTATAGACTCATTAACGTAACAATTTCACAAACCAATGTTACATTTAGAATCGGTTGTAATTTATGGTCTGATGTGAGCTTACAAAGATACAACTATTATCTTTTTCTAAACAATCGGTCCATCCATAAAAAAAAGGCGCCTCATTACAAATCATGTATTTTTTGTTAAAGTGCCGAATTTGAGGCGAATGTCTACAGTTTAAATAAAAAAAAAAACTGATAAGTGCTACGGGCAAATATGTGTGCTTTTTGAAACTCGTGTTAATATTAACTTTTTTGGGTATTACTGAAAGAAAAAAAATAAATACATATCCTTCTTCTTACATGTGAGAAAATAAACATTTATGTGAACATGTATAGATTTTTATTTTTTAAAAAAAGAAAAAATAAAAAAGTTAAATGGTTTAGATGGAAGGGTAGTTATTATAGAAAGTGAGAATTAGATAAAAAGAAGAAAAAATATAGATGGTATTTTTTTTTAAAGGACGAAAGAGAGAGCAATGGCACCGATGGTCAAAGCAATTGTGGCCTTGGTGGTGGAAGCAGCACTCTTATCGGAGGAGGCAGCATCTCCACCAGGGGTGACACCATCACCCTTACCGCTCTTACCAGCAGAAGCAACAGTGGAGCCATTACCACTAACAACGTTGCCGTTAGCATCCAAATGTGTACCAGCAGTATAAGGAGCCAAGGCAGGGAGGTCATCAGTATCAGTGAAGTTGAGGAGTTTAGTGAGAGAAGAAGCACGAGTGTTAACCCAGCTACTGATAGAGATCACAGAGCCATTACCGTTCAAGCCATCCTTAAAGTCCTTGACAGTGAAAGAGGTTTGAGCACCGGGAGATCTACCAGGGATAGTACGAGTCCAGGCAATATCTTCAGCCAACATCTCAGACCAGGCAGACAAGATAGGGTCAACAACACTAGGCTTGAAGAAACGCTTAACAATGGTCTTGAGGGTATTTTGGAAGACACCATCGTAGTAAGTGTTGTTCAAGAAGACGTCAACAATAGGACGTTGAGAACCAGGACGAGCATAGTTCTTGTAAGATACAGTATTCATGGCAGCATCTTCAACACCATTACCATAGGTCTCATCAAAATCATAGGTGATCAAGGTCCACTTCTTGGTGAGCAAATCTTGGTTCAAGTAGTAGTTGGAGGCTTGATACCAAAGACCGTCCCAAGAACCAATCAAGTAGTTGATGGCAAGATGAATTAAAGTATGTTGAGGGTCAAGCAAGTTGGCAACGCTACCAGGGTGTTCAGCATCAGTGGCATCTTGGGCATTGACTTCGCTTAACTTCTTGGTGAATTCAATGATAAGAGATTGACTGTTGTTCTTCTTGCTGATAGTCTTGTCCTCACCAGTGTCAGAGAGCTTGTAGATATCGGGAGAGTACTTGGCGACATCTTCACCAGTATAGACCAAGTTACCTTCGTTATCAGGAGTTAAAGCATTACCCTTATAGGTGACACCTGCACAGAATAAGACGTTAATAAACAGAATCAGGGTGACATGTTACAACAAGAAAAAAAAAAGGGAGTAAACAGTAAAGTTTTTTTTTTTTCGCGCAAAAATAATGGCAAAATTTAAAGAAAAAAATGTAGTTGTATTGTAAATTACCTGTATTGGGAGATTTCCAGTCACCACCGTGAAGGATGTTATCAATGAGATGGGTAGAGGCATCATCCATTAACAAGAAGAGACCGTAAGCTTCATTGTTGATGAAGACACGAGTCCAAGAACCGGAAAGGGTTGCGGCGCCAGAAGCAGCAAGCATATCAAGAACTAACTTTTCACGACTAAGATGACAAAAATTGATTAGCATAAAGCAAACGTTTGATGCATTAGGGCTTAGTTATTTTTTTTTCTTGTTAAAGAACTTACGCAAGTGTTGCATCAGTTTCTTCTGCACGAAGCTTAATGGAGGTACGACCAAACAAAAGGTTGGTGGTGTTGGACTTCTTGTTGTATTTACCGAGATCAACGGCCCAAGATTGCTTGGAAAAGTCCTTGGTGGATTGACCACTGGTACTCAAACCAGCGTTTTGGAAAGTATAGACTTCCTTGCTGTTGATGTAGGCAATATCAGTGACTTGGGCATCATCTTGTTCCTCTAAGGGAGCCTTGATGAAGGCATCTAAAGCAGTGGCATTGACATTCATAATGATGGTGGCAATTTCATTGGAGATATTCATATTTGTCATTAAAGCTGCAAAGCATAAACATTAGTACATATATTTTTTAAAAAAAAATATTAAGGTTTTAGACTTTACTAGGATAAATAGGGTTGAAAGCTTGAGGAAGGCTGGGGACATTGTAGACGGTTTGTGTACGATTGAAGAACTCGTTACCGGTGGTAGTGGTACCTTGAGCGAGTTTACGGGTAGTAGATTCAGCAGTGTTGGTTTGACCATCAGTGATGACATACTGATAGGTTTCGCCAAAGGGAGCAGAACCAGAGTAAATGTTGGGATGCACTGAGCTCTTTTGAAGGGCAACAGTTTGACCACCGACAGAAACGGAAACTCCTTGAGTGCCTTGAGGGAAAGCAATAACAGAGTATTGAACATCAGCAGCCCAAGCACCGGAGAGTGCAAGGGTAACGAGTGTCGAAAGTGCAACAAACTTCATCTTAAAAAAAAAGTATTGTTTTTTAAAAAAAGAAAGGAGAAAGATAACCCAATTCTAAAAAAAAAAATTGTATTTTTGTAGCTTTTTTTTTTTGTGTGTGTGTGTGCGGCAAAAAAAGAGGAGTTATGATCTGGGTGAAGACAGGACGTCTCGTGACACCAAATGTGCGATTGTTTTCAGTTGATCGACCAACCAATTTCTAGGAGCCACAACCAAACACATTAGCGCTTGTGTAACAAAGTATATAAATACTACTTGTTGTCTGAAACAGGTATTGTCAACATCCAATCAATATGCACAAGGGAACTTTCTCTTGTTGCAAGTGATTTTTAGTCTCCTCCCCCCAGAGGAATTGTGCCTGGTAAATAATAATAATAATAATAAAAAAATCACCGCTATAAATAATTATTGTTCCTTTTTTGTAGGGTCCAAGTACCTCAAATAACTCAGCATCCCCATTTCCAAATGGTCAATAAAACGTGGATTATACCCAAATACAAATTATGCCGTTTTCCTTATATTCGTTCTGACGTAGTCTATTATGTATGAAATGACCCTTTATATAGATATAATGTCAGTTCTGTTCCATGTCGAGTCAGTCATAAAAGAGAAGGAAGGGGGTTGAATTGAGGATAAGAAAAGGGGCGAGTAACCAGCATCGACGATCTTGACCAACTTAATAAAATTATATACACAAAATTTTAATTGTAAAAAAGACTTCTTAGAAACGTGTGCGTGTCTAATAGAAATATTCAATCCTTCCATAATAATAATGTCTACGCCTCTTCCAAGCATCATTATTAGTTCTTGGAACACTTATTGTACCTCTAGTTTTATTGCGCTATTGTTGTTGTTGGTTTGCATAGAATAAATAATAATAGCAGATACGAATAAAATACATAGCAACCGAGATTACAAACAATCCTTTTTTTCACGTCCCTATTAAAATTTACATGAGACAAAAAAAATTATTGATGTTGGGTAGATACCCATTCATGTGACATGTCACAAAGATTAAGGTTCATTTTCTTTTTTTGTATTATGGCGCGAAACTATTCGATGAAGCAGTCTACATGTAGGCTATAAATACATTGTTACACAGTGCAGCATTAACTACTTTTTCTCTCTCTCCCAATAAATTGGCACTAGCAAATAAAAACCCCCCCGGTACAACATATAATACACAAAGGAAAAGGGGGCCCGTCGGCAATTTTAGTCTGCCTGTTGTACAACCCTACTAAGCAAAAATATAGTGATAAAACAGAACTATTTTCCTCTTTAGATATAAAAACATTTTTGCAATTGCACTTTTTTTTTTTAAAAAAAAGTCTCTTTTTTTCATCATGTAAAGATAAAAAGTATACAATTTTAATATAAAGTGTGTGTCCGTTCGAGAGGGGGAACATCCGGAATTTATAGGCTGTTGTTTATTCTACGAAACGAATCATGCGTGCCACAATTAAAAAAATATGTGCGTGGGACGATAAAAAAAAACTGTTTTTATTTTAGTTTCAAAAAAACAGGTTGAGTTCATATAATACATACTTCTCCGGAGCTCCGAAGGCTACAACGGGAATCTCCCGTTTCCCAACGTTTTGTGCTTTTGATCCATGATATTTACGTCATTACCAAAGCTTCCTTCTATCAAAGAAAATAATTTTTAATCGGCTTTTTACTAAGCAGATCGACAGTATCAAATCTGACATTTGAGTCACCACACACATTATTCCCCAAAAAAAAAAAAAAAAAAAAAAAAATAATTCTTATTTTAGTTTGTGATGCCATGTATGGCACTCATGATTGATGCGTGTATGTCTTCAGATGCTATCATTGGCATATGTACAACTGTCAATGCTTGTTAATATATTTCGATAGGCTCTTTAAAGTAGCCATCTATAAATCATGGAATTCCTTTATGCATTTCCCTCCCCCCCTCCCCCCAATCCTTGACAAAAATTTCTAACCATCTTGAAACAGCGCAGTCTTTCCGACAGATCGGCTTCTTTCTTATCGCCTTCAGTAACGGGATCGTATAAAAGTATTGCCTATATGAAAATCCCATGCGCATTTTTCTACATGGAATAGGCTCTCAGTTCAAAGTGTAGAATAGCTATAAATTAAACCTATTTACGTTTTTTTTTGGCCGGATTCTTTTCTCACTGTGATTGCTGGATTTAGTAAGCGTGAGACTCCTTAAAACAAATAAAAAAACAGGTATGGGGTAATTGCTCCGCAGTTCCGAAAAGTTGCTACTTTTAACCTTTGTCCGTGTAATTATACGATGGCTATTTATATTACATGAAATCATTGCAAATCATTCCAGTGACAGAACTCGTCCCAACATGCACGGAGGCGTCAAAAAAAAAAAAGAGGGTCGTGACTTGTTTCGAGTCTGTGACGCAACAGAGGGCTACTCCAAAAAAAAAAAAAAAAAAAAAAAAAAATTACGCGCATTTTCTTTTTACCTCACCATCTCTAAATATTTCTACAGTATGGCCACTCACGCTATCGAAGGAGCCTCAAGACCTGATGTCGACATTGATGCTCTCCCTTGTATGAAAACAAAAATACAATGCAACTTTTGAATTTAATATTTTAACACACACTTTTTTTTTTTTACTAGATGTTGATCGTGAAATTGAAGAAAGCAGTAAGCACACATTGATAACCGCAACAATATAAAAACCCATGGTTTTAATACATGAATATAAAAAATAGACATGAAGGCAACAGTGGAACGATTAATTGAGCAAGAAATGCGCCGCATGAAGAGAGTAGAACGATCTGATTTACCTTTAAACATTGACCTGTTTGAAACCGACGACATTTTAAAGCAAGAAATCGAACGTATTCAAAACAAGCAACCTTTGGACGCTTTAGATACCGAACGTTATGAATTACAAGGTCCTTCCGATGAAAAAGATATTGAAGCATGGAAGACTGCTGTCAACAACACAAAATCTCAACTAGAATCTCAAGCAGGAAGGTAAAAACATCAGAGAGAGAAATAAAAAAAAGGGTAACACAATTGAAAAGCTTACATTCAAAAAAAAAAAAAAAGCATGGTTAATTTAGAATTACTTCAAAAGTATGGTGCTAACGCCTGGAGAGTTCATAACTATCAATTAGAAACCGATCTCGCTAATATCAAAAAGAACACAGAATACCTTCGTAACCAGATCCTACATATCAACAGAGAGCGCAAGAACGATCAAACTCAAGCTGCTGCTTCTCTCGCATCACTGGAAAACAAATGGTCCGATTTAATCACTCAGAATTTACAAGTGGATATTGCTTGTGGAGCCCTTGAAAGTGAAGTAGAAGAGTTAAGAAGATACAAACAATCCATTCAAAACCAATAAGGAAAAAAGAAATAAACAATGAGAGAAAAAGAGAGAAAATGTAAATAGCTTATTAAAAAAAATTAGTACAAGTAAAAAAAGGGAGAGGTAAATAGTACAGGGGAAAAGTCTATAGAGTGGAAAGAGAGAGAAAGAGACGGGGGATGGGGTATGAGATCTATAATTAGTATTTAACATTAGCAGGTTGTGTCATTTCCTTGATATCAGATGATACTTCATCTTGATCTTGTCGATCATGACCAATACGCTTCAAATCAGAAGTCAGAAACATGGTAGGAATAACACCAAGACTAGACAGCACAATGGCGTATATAAGAGCATGTTTCATATTATAAGGGGGGGATGCGTCGGGTCCTGCACGTAATTCATCCATAATCAATGTAGAGCAAAATGACACGACTTGAGATGCACCCCATAGCACTGAGGCACTTACCGACTCCGATACCGGGAAAGTACATTCGGCTGCCAGCTCCAAAGACACTGGTAAAATTAAAAATACGAAAAAGCCACTCAAGAAGCAAGATACCATGACAAAGGCATAACTGTTTGCCAAATCTATCCTAGAGGCTAAGTACATGATCCACTATAGAAATTTAGTTAATCTAGTTTGGTCTTACCTTGAACGTAGAGGATGACGGTTGTTATGGCAACCATGGGAGCAGCAACCTTTAATACAAGTGTATGTCTTCCTGTGTAATCTGTGATGCGACCGGCAATTATAGCACCGCAAACACCACTAATGATACGAACAAAACTAGCATAACCCACTTGAACACTTGTGTATCCCTGAGGTATAAAAATGTAACTAGTAATAGACACAATAGAAGCAAACATGGCAAAGTAGAAACTGAAGATAACGATCAACAATAAATAATTACGAATCTTCAACATGGACTTTAAACTTTGACGGAAAGTAGTACGAACTGCCTTGGAACTTTCGGTGGGTGGAACTTTGGGTCCTGCTGGTAAAAATAAAAATGGAATTCCAAACACAGTGGAAATAATCGATGTAATTAAAAGCTACAATCTTGATTAGATTTTAAAATAAAAACAATGATAAATCTCTTTTTTTTTTCTTTACCGCTCTAGGAATATCATCCGGTGATTGAACTAATTTCGGCATGGATAATGTGGCGACAATCATACCAAGCGGTAAGGCTGTAGAAATAATGATGAGTCACATGGTAAATCAGATAAGTTTTTTTTTCTTTCTTTCTTTTACCTTGAAGCGTATTTGCTGTAACTCGATGATGTGTGGCGAACCAGACAGCAGCAAACTAGCAAAATATAAATACATGGAGATCTTTCTATAGTATGATGACATACTTACATGCGTACCGATGTTCATAATAAATGGTTCAGCAACCGAAGCTAAACACTAGTATTAAAATTAATTACTGGCATCTAAAAAATAAAATAAATGTAATCTTACTTGGCCAAACATGATAATTGGGTATCTCTGATGCACTGGGGCGAATGTACCGAAATATCTAATCCAGGACCCAGAAATGTTGGTACCAGCAGCAAAAAGAAACTAAAATGGGTGGTTTAGATCTTATATAAAAAAAAAAGCTCATATGAATCTTGTCTTACACAAGCTTTCATTCCATATTTCTCAAACACCCAGCCAGTACTTGCACTAATTCCGATATAGATCAGGGTAGCACAATTAGCAAGCCATGTAATTGAAGACATCTTTACATCCAAATATTGACTGGCGATGGTGGCGACGGGACTGAAAGTCAACCATCTCAGGTTGATTGACATATTCAATAAGATGACAGCTGCTAATTCAAACCAAGCTAGGAGTGAAGTCTGGTTACTGGCTTTTTTGGTGTTATCCACCTGATTTTCAACTTTATCAGGCATTTAATGATTAATGGGAAGAGAGGGAAGAACAAAAAAGGTGAATTATTAAAACTTTTTTTTATTTTATTTGTGCACAATACATTCATAATCCGATTCCAGCCTAGTCACATCACCCCCCAAACCAGTGATTCTAGATTGTCTGATCCGAGACAAGTTGCATTATATCAAATGAGGTAAAATACGGCCTCGAAAACAGAAAATGCGCATTGTTTCATGTTACTGGGTGAAGGGCGATCGATCTTTAATTTTTTAGCTGATGTATTAAGCCAAGTTTTTTATTTGTTTCTTTTAATTTTTTTTTTTTTTACTTTAAGTGTATTTCAATAGTTTTCATTCTTAATTTTCTTGATATTCAAGCACTTCCTTTTGTGTTACTTGATCCGGTAAGCCATGACTTTGACGCCACTGAATAAAATCATTGTAGCTTTTGACCTCTCCTTCACTTTCTCGAACAGCTTTTCTATAAATCTTGAGTGTATTTTGAAATCGTCTTTTATGATTCGAGAACCAGTACGTAATATTGCGAGAAGGCAAACCTGTTTTCTCTTGCACCTTCACACGCTGTTCCTTTGTAAGTTTTGCTTGTTGACTGTACACCTCAAAGAAGACTGACTTGAGATAAAGTGAGGTTTGAGTATCATAAGATGTGACAGTCCTCTTCTTCTTTTTATTTTGGATATCGTTCATCGGAGGTGATTCCTTGCGCTTTTTATAATTTTGGTCGTCTTCACGGGATTCTATCGAGACAATTGGCTCTTTGACACTGCGGGCTTCTTTTTTTGAAAGCAATTTGCACTCTTCGGCCTCCTTATCCTTTTTATTATGAGTGATGACAATTTTGATGGAGTCACGAATGCTAGTGGTGGGTCGGATACTATCATCATTGGATGATGAGTCGCTTTCATCTTCTATCTGTTCTTCATTGCTGGCCGGTAGTATACTTGCAGGACTGGGCCATTTGATCGATACATTTTGAGGTCGTACGCATGCGATAGAGTCATTATCGGCAATAACATGTTCGTGAAACATCACAGAACGGTATTCAGTTTTTTCACCGTCATGATCTTCCTGCCCTGTCTTCATATTATTAAACGGCGCTTGATTATAGGTTGAAGGTGGCATCATCATTGACATCATTACATTAGCAGCAGAAATAATAGGCGATGTTGGCACAGAAGGGGGCGAAGGTAATAAGGATAATGGAGAATCACTATCACTCACATAACTACATGAAGGTGGTATTTGCCATTCTCCTTCATTGATTTTACTATAAACTTCATCCATAATAATTGTAGAAAGGTGTAAAAGAAGAGAAGAAGAAAAAAGAAAAAAATTAAGAGGTTGGATAAATGCATTGATATCCCATCTCAGCTACTGCATATTTTTATACAATAGCGGTTGTTGTCAGTGCCATCTTATGACCGCACGCTATCCTCCAATTATAAAATACATAGAAATATTAATGTTAAGCTTTTTATTACATGTTATGATGTGCAGTAGGTGGATGAGATCAATTGAATTAGTCTAGATTTTATAAATGGCATTTTCATCCAAAATGATAGGTACGAGGTGTGATTATTCTATGTTTCCTCTGTGTATGTTCTATTGACAACATTTTTTTTTTAGACTTCAGAATCCATATTACGCAACGGCATAAACCTTCCTCTATCTGGCTTATTGTTTTTTAGTAGACCTGATAATGCAGCTAAATGAGATCCTCTTCTTCTGTTCTTCAAAAACAAGAAAAAGCCGATACAGGCAACCACTGTACACGTCATACCAAAATAAATCATTTTACTTTTTTTCTGTGGACCCTTTTCACTCATTTCCTCTATTTCCTCCGCCTCGTTTTCCTTTGCCTTTTCCTTCTTTTCTTGCTTTAGTTTTTCAATAATTCTGTTGATTTCACCCGTGCTTTTTGCTCCTTTATATTTAGGTGACTTGAATTTCGTATGTGTGGTTTGATTTATCAGCTCTTGCACATTCACCGAATCCTCCAAATAAGTCTCTGGTGCTAACGATCCCGCTTTTAAAATACTATTGGCAATCAAACGGTGCACGCCTCCTGTCAAATGCGTCTTGTCCCACCACACATACGAATCGATATCGTCCGCACATAACCCTTGGCAAGTGTCCCAATAAGAATCATGCGCATTCTTCAAACCAAACAATTCCGGACTATCCACAATATCGTCCAACAATTTGTGAATATCCACACGATCAAGTTCCAAATGTTGCGAATGTTTGTTCATCTTTTCTACATCCTTCGTCAGTAACTCGTTTAGATGGTTCGCGGCTTTTTCTCGGCTTTCTGCTTCATCGGAGTTCGCATAATAAGGCATCTTTTCGATAGGAGGTACACCGAGTACGATGAATTTGTTGGATGAGAATACTTTACGGATATTGCGCTTAACATGACCAAAGAGTTAGTTTCTATCTTGAAAACGAATATAAACCCCTTTTGTTTTTTATTACCACATTGGTGCCGATGCATTCGACCACTTTCTTCAATTCTGCTTCGGTATCGTTCACACCTAAGAGAAAGGTATCAATAGATGAAAGCATACTAAATTCTTGGTGCCTACCATACCCTTTTCGAAAATATTATAAATATCGTTCAATCCCACCCAGAACACAATGGCAGTTTCTTCATTATTTAAATCCAGTTTTTCCTTATAATACATTTCAACCTGGTCTGTAATGCTCGGTATGTAGTCCTTTTGGCTATTTTTGGGATACATGGTGTTATCACATACAGCACCACTAAATGCGAAACTATAAAGCGAGGCATTCCAACCAACAGCGAGATCTTCACTCCATAAAGGACCGTTTGTTAATCTTTGTTTGTTACCAGTGTCAGAATAGGAGTCACCAAATACCACAATGTTGTTGATGATCTCTGTTGATGTTACCGCCGCTGCTGCTAATGCTGCTGCTATTGATAGAAGTAAGGTTGATACTATTACTTTTTTCATTTTAAAGTTAAAGAAGGCAATACGAATACAAAAATATAGGAGTTTTTTTTTTAAATAGGCCTATTTGGGAAGGCATGAACAACATTTGATTGGCCCCCACAATGAAACTTTTATAAAAAATTAAGAAAAGCACGAACCACTTGCTTGGTATGATAAAATGATAAAGTAACACATGATGGTACACTATTTAATATGTAATTTTTTTCATCTATTCAATCTTTTTCATTGAAACCCACCTCTTGTTCCAGGAGAAAGTATTAAATCTTGATCAACCAAAGAATGTGATGGAACATCAGTAATAAGATCTCCAGGATTAAGTTTAAGCCTGATAAGGTGGCGGCGTGGGGAGAGAGAGGGGGGATACTCCTTATCTTTATTAGGAGAAACTCATGTCGTGGGAAGCAAAATTTCTGCAAATTTAGCCACCCTGAATGGATATTAATAAAAGAAGCCTCACAGACATAATACAAGTCTTTTTTATTTGTTACATTTTCAAGGAGTGACACAATGTTTGGCAAATAGACACACTTTTGTCAACAAAAAGGATCATCGAACAAGTACCCTAGAGACTGCATTCCTCTTAAAGCTTGGCATACTCCTGAACAATTAACATCGTAACACATTAAATGCATTTAAACATCCAATTTATCTTTGCTGACATTGACAAAAGTTACATTTATTTTTATTCATTGAATGCATTCTAATTAGTAGTTACTCCCCATTACTGCAGTTCCTCTTTAATCTAGCAATCTTTACATGTCAAAATTAAAATACAGCAGCTTTGGATATATCATACACCCATAACGCGACAAAAGTTAAATGCTAAATGAAAAAAAAAAATCGAAAGGCGTTATTGTTTAAAACCTGTTAAAGACAGAGAATCATAATGATAGAGAATCATACCATGTTTTTGCCTAGTAGAAACAATAATAGAAATGAGATTGAAACGATGGTTACCTTCCCAAAACCCAGAGCACTTGAAAGGATGAGCCGCTTTAAAAAGGATATAATATATCAAAGTGCATATATAAAATAATCTTGGAAAGGCACATATATATATATATATATATATATATATACTACCTTACTAAAATCCACGATGCACGCGGTGATGATTACATTTTATCGCTTGTTGATTCAAGAACTGTCAATACAGTATTCATTATTTAAATGTATTTTTTGCTTTGTCTAGATTATTGTCTGTTTTTCTTATGGTGTATCTTCGTGGGGATTGATGTAGAGAACATTCATTTTTCTACTCCCAATTACGCATAACAACAAAAACCGTGCGTTGTATATACATCGTATAAACAGCAAGATATGTAAGAAACTTGGAAACTTTACTTAACTATGACACTAACGTTTTTTTTCTTTTCATATGGATACTTAGAATTCCCTATGATGTTAATAACCAAAGACATGTAATTCGCTGGTGTGAAACGACGATAACTAAATCAGGCTCTCAAAGATGTATCCAAGGAGAAAAAGAATATAATCTCATCGGCGATCAACGAATTTAACGTAAGTGAAGCACAATGGCTGACTAAATCACTCAAGTCACCGATAGGTGATATAATTTCAAAGTACTTAATAGCAAAACATTTTGTATGTAGAGGCACTCATTTGGTTAAAAGTACCCCCTTTTTTAAGAGGCATGCAATCACTCGGAAGCCCCCATTTATTCAAAAGGGTATAATAATTCAAAAAAAAAAATCCAATAAAAAGTATTCACTTTGTCAACTCCTACACTTTTCAAAGGCACACACTTTTGAATGCTCCATTTCCCTAAAGGCACCCACTTTTGAAAAAGGGTCGGGTGGGGATAAACAATTTTTTGTGTTCAAAATATATGCTTAAAACGCCTGTTAATACTTTTAATCTTGATGTACACAAAATCGCATCGGATCTTTATGAATTTTTTATTTAGTCGCCTTAAAACAACTTTTCGGTATGGCATTTTTTTCCCAACCAAGGCTTAAAAGTTAGAGTCCATGTTTTTACTACTTTCTAAGGTCTCCATATCATCGGTAGTCATTTATTTAAAAAAGAATACAGTGCATTGGGTTTAAAAATAAATTTTTGGGAAAGTAATAATGGACATTGTTATTTGGCTAATAGAAATATTTGAACTTAATAGAATCTTTGCAAAGACCAGTAGAAATTCTTACAATCAATACAAACTTTTGACTGTCAGTAGAGATAGTTGACTTTTTATATAATTCAAAAAAGCTTAAAAAGACAGTAAGAGTTTCTTCCTTTGGGACAATTGTTAAATCAGAATTTTCCTTTATCAATTCCATTTAACACGTTCTTCTTCCTTCAGACATAAAACAGAAAAACGGCGTAGCGATTAGTTCAAACATCCTTACCCAGTTAAAACGGCCACTTCAGTTTGTAGGGATATTAGCTGACCTCAATTTAACAAACTTCCACAATCGATCTTCTTTCAAGTTCAATTTAGACAGGGTAATGGTATCTTTGATGACTTGAACACCAAAAGTTGTTTTTTTAAGGCTGTTTTCAACCGGCTATTCTTGAAATGACTCAGAATATAACAAAGTGCACCATTACATTCGACTAAGAGCTTTAAGGTGTCGTAACTGACCTAGCAGCTTTTATCGTTAAGAGCATGAATCTATAGTATAGGACAAAGTTTTTAGTCGAATGCAATGGTGCACTTTATTATATTCTGAGTCATTTTAAGAATAGCCGTTTGAAAACAGCCTTAAAAAAACAACTTTTGGTGTTCAAGTCATAAAAGATACCATTAACCTGTCTAAATTGAACTTGAAAGAAGATCGATTGTGGAAGTTTGTTAAATTGAGGTCAGCTAATATCCCTACAAACTGAAGTGGCCGTTTTAACTGGGTAAGGATGTTTGAACTAATCGCTACGCCGTTTTTCTGTTTTATGTTTGAAGGAAGAAGAACGTGTTAAATGGAATTGATAAAGGAAAATTATAATCTAACAATTGTCCCAAAGGAAGAAACTCTTACTGCCTTTTTAAGCTTTTTTGAATTATAATAAAAAGTCAACTATCTCTACTGACAATGTCCATTATTACTTTCCCAAAATTCTATTTTTAAACCCAATGCACTGTATTGTACAGAAGTTCGGAAAAATCATGTAGAAACCTACTTTAATTTGGGGTGATGAAACCTGTGCTAAATCACATATGGATTATATGGACGTAAACTTTCCTTTAGAACTTTAGCAACGGAAAAGTATCTGACTTGGGGGTAAAACTGCCAATCCTAAAGGAGTATACTCCCGTCGTTTCAATATTTAGGGATAAGGCGAGATACAAAACAAGTCGCTAAGTTCAGCATGCACTTGAGATAAACCGTTTATATCTTCAGAATGACTTGTAGCAAGTGAAATTTCAATTCACGACAATTTTAAATGGAAACAATGTACAATGAAAGATGAATAAAACTGGCTCCTTATAGACAATCCGATGACAGAAAGTAGCACAAGCACGTCTCCATCGTGACAAATAATGCTTATTTTGGAAATATCTTAATGATGTAAACTTCACCATGTGGTTGAACCATCGTGCATTTACATTATCACTCACTCTCGGGTTGATGCTTACTACAATGAAATGTATCAGTATCTATCTTATATGCAGGAGATATCAAAATAGTATTAATCGTAAACAGTACTAATCTACGTTGTTACCGAAAACGTTAGAAGGTCGAAGAAAAGACTGGAAAAATAAGATCCCCTCCATGTATACTCATCTACATGTCCTAAAGAAACAAAAGCAAGACACCTGACTCATATGTCCATTACCCAGTTTAGCATGTAGCTACTGCTTAAACCTCAGTTATTGGAATTTCTTATTCTCTTAACGGACCGACCCCTTAAATTTATCGCAGTTTAACTAAAGCTTAGACCACGAATGGACCTGCTTATAGCTATATACATCGAAGGGGGATACTAGGCCCTTCTTTTCTGTAGTCATATTATCCAGCGAATCGGCTCTTATAACCTCTCTTTTTAGATACTTCATTTAACGTATATTATATACGAGAGCCGTGCTAGTAATGATTCCTTTCCAAACGGATTTTCACAATGATTTTGAGATGAGTATTAAACTCATGCAAACTAAATCCCCCTGAATTTTTTAACTGGAATGATAGTCACTGTTTTTTTTTCTTCCTCATGTCAACCTGCATCTGACTACGTCTGCAAAGAATAGGGTCTATGACACTCTTATTAGTTTTAGAAGGCACATGCTTTTTTTATTTTAAGCAGAAAAAAAAAAGCAGAAGAATTGGAACTTTCTTAATGGGATCTCCACATCCGCTGTAATATCTGATGATATAGTGTGGCTGACAATTATCGACCTTAACTCCTCTCATTACAGTGGTTAAAAATACTGTTTTCCTAATATACTTTTCAATATACTTATTAGCTCAAAAATATCTATAAACCAAAGCTATAGAGAACCAGTTGTCTTTTTCCTTACCTCCGCTTACCTCCACTTACCTCTATATACCGCCTTACACTGTAGCCTTGTTGATTACTGTTTCAGTCAGTTTAATCATGTAGCACAAAATCTAGTTCGGCTCCAAGCTGTAAATATGTAAATACAGTGGAGATAAAATCATAGTAGTGGCGTCATCTGTTTAACCTGTGGCATTATTAATTAAAACCTTTTATCTTTTTAAAGGAACACAGCTGATCAGCACGAAAAGACGTGATCTTGTTACAAAAGGTTATTATCAAGTTTCCTTATTTGGTGTACTATGACTTGCTATAAGGAAAAAGCTATCCTCTATGCATAAAACTTTAACAGATACATAATGAATAATAATAATAAAATAAAAGAAGGAAGAGATGCATTTTGTTATTCATGCCATCATCATTTCTTATTTCCTTACTGACTGTCGGTGTGTAAATTATAAATGGGGGGTGAGATTTACACAGCAAAAGTATAAATTTAAGTTTATTTTAGTCTTCTCTCCCTTTTTTTAAAAAAAATCTTCATACTTTACAAAGAATATGACTTCACCTTTACCAGTGAACGCAAAGCAAGGTTATAGAGAGGGGAGTTCATATTTGAATGAAGCTTCTTACCTGTCCAGCTCATTTGATCGAGCTAATTCAACTGCGCGATTAGGCTCTTCTCCAGGAAATTATGGTTCTTCTCCTAAAAGTGTATTATCTCACCATACATATGGCTCTACTGACCTAGAGAACGTATTAACAACAAACAGCGGCAGCCTATTTCGTCCTCTTTCCACAGCTACTTTTAACCCAGAAGATAATACTGTCAGTGTTGACCTCTCCGATGACCAAGTTGCCAAAGTAGTTAAACGTCATTTAGTAGACACTTCACCTTCTTCGTCATTACATGCTTCTTCATTGCACCGTAGTGTGACCAACGACGACGATCAAGGTAGTACGTTCCGCAGTGTTCACCACCTACCAGGTGGTGCTATCACTCACGATATATATAAATGGGCAGACGATATAGAAAATGAACAGATTGCTAGACGCCAGCGCTCCCAGTCATTTTATGTTCCCCGCAGTGAACCGTTAGATCCCGCTTTGGCTAGATTGAAAGATCCAGGAGGATTTAGACGTCATTTTGTTGTTGACAAAGCTGCAAGACTGGGCAGAAAACCACCTCATTGGATGACACGTACATTTGTTGACTTCTTGGCCTTGTATGGCCATTTTGGTGGTGAGGATTTGAGCGATGATGAAGATGAAGAGGATGAGGTGGAGGATGAAGAGACCGGCGGTTTAAGAAGAAGAAGAAGAAGATCGGATGATGACGATGATAATGAGGAGTCGCCCCTGATTCGTAGAGCTCAAGCAAATGCAGTGCAAGGAACTGCTACTCCAGCAAAGGCCGTCTTCTTGTTACTAAAGTCGTTTGTTGGAACAGGTGTCATGTTTTTGCCTAAAGCGTAACTTAAACAATAATAGATATGTATATGAGAAGTTTATTAACTTTTTTTTTTCTTAAATCTAATAGTTTTCATAACGGTGGTCTTTTATTCTCGACTACTGTATTATCAAGTATTGCACTTGTTTCTTTATATACATTTTTACTTTTGGTCGAAACTAGAAATAAGATTCCTGTTTCTTTTGGTGATATTGGCGGTATCTTGTTTGGTAAAAAGATGCGTTATGCGGTATTATTGGCCATCACATTTTCACAGGTAAATTGGGAACTGATTATGATTAGTCAGTGTAAAAAAAAAACCAAAAATCTAAACATGTTTATACAGATGGGATTTGTATGTGCATATATGGTATTTGTCGCTCAAAATGTGCAGGCTTTGATTGAATCCGTATCACAATGCGACATCCGAGTACCGCTGTCTTACCTTATTCTCGGCCAAATTGCTATTTTTGTCCCACTGGCAATGATTCGTAAGATTCAAAAATTATCGGCATTTGCCTTAGTGGCAGATTTATTCATCTTGATCGGTTTGGTCTATCTGTACTATTACGATTTCTTTGTTTTATCAACACAAGGTGTCGCAGATGTAGAATGGGTGATCAATGATAAATCATTCCCCATGTTTATCGGAACCGCTGTGTTTACTTATGAAGGAGTTGGTTTAGGTACGTATTTTTATTTTCAGCATTAAGGGCAATCATGGATAACATTCTAAATTAAATATATATATAAATATATACGTATAGTTATCCCTATTACGGAATCCATGAAAGAGCCTGAAAAGTTCCCCAAAGTATTATCAGGCACCATGATTTTTATTACATCTATATTTTTATCGGTTGGATTTATTTCCTATCTTGCTTTTGGTAGTGATGTTCAAACAGTAATTTTATTGAACATGCCCGGTACTGCCGTAGTCAATACCGTTCAGGGATTATATGCGCTTGCTATCTGTCTGTCGATCCCCTTGCAATTATTCCCTGCTATTCGTATTGTGGAGAATGGATTATTTACTCGATCTGGAAAGCATAATACGATGGTTAAATGGCAAAAAAACGTCTTCCGTTTTTGTTCTGTATTGATTTGTGCTTGCATTGCTATTGCAGGTTCTGGTGATTTAGACAAATTTGTATCGCTTGTCGGCTCGCTTTGTTGTGTTCCTCTGTGTTTCTTCTTCCCTCCCTTGTTTCACTTGAAAGCAATTGCTAAATCCTGGCGTCAAAAGGCGATTGATATTACAATCATTATATTTGGCCTTGTATCCATGACATATACCACAGGTATTACAGTTGCTCTATGGTCTGAGGGTGGTGAGGCCGCGCCTATTTCTAGATGTCCTATTTAATGGATGACGTTTATTTTTTTTCTCTTTCCTTCTGCTTCTTTTATTATTTAAAGCGCAGCTCCCTTTCATTGGGGAAAAAAAAATATCATGAAAATTATTATTAAAGCTCTTATTCATTAACACAATAATTCATAATGGCTACTTCTCAATTATTACCTTTAGGTACAAGTCTGTTCTATAGGTCACCATATATTTTATTAAATGACGTATATGTTTTTTTTTTTTAGAATTGATCGACAAGTGTATTGGATCCAAGATTTGGGTTGTCATGAAGAACGAAAAGGAATTCACAGGCAAATTATTAGGTTTTGATGATTACGTTAGTAAGTAACATCTCATTACAAACGCGTACCTTCTTTTCTAACTTTTTTACCCTCTTCTAGACATGGTTTTAGAAGACGTGACTGAATTGTAAGTTTTTATGTGTGTATCAATCTAATCTCGGGGTTGACATGTTTATTTCAATATAGCGAAAACACAAAGGACGGTTACAAGACCCAAAAATTGGAACAGATCTTATTGAACGGAAATAATATCTGTGCTGTAAGCTATTCATTTTATCAAACACGATTCTCAAATTCACCTTTTTGTTATTTTATAGTTGATCCCTGGCGGTTCAGGCCCCATTTAAAGCGATACACACACACACACACACTTGAAAAATTGATTAAAATACACACAAGTTTATATATAAAGGGTTATCGCTTCGATTTTTTCACTGGAAACACCAAGGGAACATCAAATCCACTAAGCGTCATCCTGTTTAAGCAGGATTTCATGATGATGGGGTTAAATGTGTTTTGAAAGTAACAAAAACTAAAGCCAGTCATATAGGCGTCAAAATGGGCAGCATGGGCACCATCTTCATCTTTTCTTTGAGACGTGTATACTTGTGGATATTCAGATGGCCCCATTTTAGAATCCAAAATTATTTGTACATCGTGAGCTGCAGTCTTTCCTTTGTGTGTGATATTGCTGCAATATCCTCTTTCCTATTATATGTATCCTTAGTTCTTCTGTGTGTTGGGACACAATTTATATTTCTTTTCATACCGCATAGCTAATACAGTATTTGATCTGCGTATCCAGTTTAGCGCCCTCTTCCTCGACTGATCTTTTTCTCTTCTCACCTATCAATTGCTTTTCAATAAACGGCGAATTTACATCCACCACAAAATAAGGTTCTCCATCCACATTTCCACCGAATCGATTTTGACGTAATCTGTCTGACTTGGAGAATACGTAGGCTAAAAAGGTGGCATCAAAATCTGCTTTACCTGCCATAAAGCGCGTATCATATAACCCAGACGGAAAATTTGCAGTGATCTGCACAAGAAACCTACCCAGTGTATCAGGTAGAGCACCGATAAAACAATGATAGAGGTAAACCAAGTCAAATAAACCGTTATGCAAGATTAAAGGTATATTATGTAAGTCCATCGCAGTCATAATTTTGGTCCATAAATTATGAAGTCGTTTGTCAGAATTCCCGTGCTTCATATCACCGGGTGGAGTAAATGGGATACCCTTTGTAAACATGGCGTCAAAACTGTATTCATGCTGACACAAAAATTGGCCAACCGAGGTGCTGATCAAGATATCACCTTGTTTCAGTGTCAATAAATTGTAATTATCACACGTATATTTTATAGGTTTTATTTCTTCTTTTGTTGTTGAAGGAGGTAAACAACCATCGCTATCGTTGTTAGGTGAAAAAACAGATCCATCTGTTGAATCTGGCACGGAAGCGTGAAAAATGGACAATCCAACGGATGCAATGGTAGCTGATTCCACTGTTTGCTTCATGCCGGCATAACGATGATTCATGTCCATCGTTTTCGTATTTCCCAATGCAGTAAATTCTAAATCAACCGCCAAATGCGAAGCTTTGTTGATCTTTGCAACGATCTCTGGAAAATATTTATCAAAATTTAAGTTGGTAACGTCATTGTAGGATACGACATAAGAACTTTTAGGTTTAGTCATTCTGTCCTTATTATTTTGTTCACTCGTATCAGGAGAAAAAGAAGATTTTTTTTTTTTTAAAAAAAAAAAGTTCCTGAGCTTTGACGTTCCGAAGCAGTAATGCCACAATTCAACATAAAAAGTGAAGTCTTATTTTGTGCTACTGGCATGCGTAATGAAAAAAAAAGGTAGCACAAAGATTCAAACGGATGCACAAATCAATGATAAACTGTCAAAAATGGTGGAGAGAGATTAAAAGATCAATAATGTAAATGAGCAGTGAATAGCTTCACCCGAACCCCTCGCTGTGTTCAGAAACCTTCTGAAGAACCCGCAAAGTACCTTTATCGGTGAAGTAACAAGATGATTAATCTACATAAAACTATATTTTAATTTTTTTTTAAATGAAATAAAAAAAACTCCTGTTGAAATCTCGGTGCCGAAAACTACTCGGCTAGAAATAAATAAATTGTTTGTTATCTACTAAAATATCGCATGGATCGGCAGCAAAGAGGTAAAAGCCGACCATGAAGTCATCAAGACTATATGTATATAAAAAGATGAATTAAAAAATAAGTAAATAAAATTAACTTATACCTTTCTTTTTTTTAACGCGGTAAACTTATTTTCTTCTTCTCGTTACGATGAGCGGTACAGAAGATCACCGCACGCTAGCACAACGAGAAATTGATGATGCTTTGTTAATCAACGAGAAGGGCAACAATACTAGCAGTAATACACCCGAAAAGGAAAAACCTACAAAAAATGAAAGTGTACCCATCTTGAAATTGTTTCAATTCGCTACACGACGTGATTTGATCCTGATTCTGATTGCTGGACTAACATCATGTACAACAGGCGCTATTCAACCTATATCAATCTTATTCTTTGGTAACGTTTTAAAAAGTATGGGAGAAGCAGTCGTACTTCATCAAGATTTAATGGAAAAGACTTTACCCATCATCTTGCTTTACATTTATATGGGAACCGGAGTCATGGCAGCTGCTTATATCTCCAACTGTCTTTGGATTCTGACAGGAGAGTATCAAACAAGGCGCATTCGACAGCTTTATGTTCATGCTATTTTAAGACAAGACATGAGTTGGTTTGATAAATCTGAAGAAGGTTCATTGACCACAAGATTGGCCTCGGATATCACCTTGATTCAAGATGGAATATCTGAAAAGTTTGGTCAATTTCTCATGTGTTTTTCCCAGTTTGTTGCAGGTTGTTCAGTTGCTTTTAGCAAAGGGTGGCGTTTAGCTATTGTCATGACAGCTGTAACACCTGCTATTGCTCTTACAGGCGGTGTCATGGGTATTCTTGTCACAAAGTACACCATGGAAGCACAAAACGCTTATGCCGATGCTGGTTCAGTATCCGAACAAGTCTTTGCGGGTATTCGTACAGTTTATTCCTTTTCTCTTCAAAACAGATTTTCTACAAGATATGATGACAAGTTGGATAAGGCTATGAAATCCGGTATGAAACGTGGCATAATTCTCGGTTGTGGTCTCGGTACTTTTATGTTCATGTTATTTGGCATGTATGGTCTTTCTTTTTGGTATGGATCTGGTCTTGTTCACCAACACAAGATGGATGGTTCTACTGTCTTGGTGGTCTTTTTATCCATGATGATTGGCGAATTCTCCTTGTTACAGATGCCTACCAATCTAGCCGCTGTCTCCGGTGCCTCCGCTGCTGCTTTTAAAATCTTTTCTACCATCAACCGTATCCCTGATATTGATTCCACAAGTCCTCTTGGAGAAAAACCTGCTCAAGTGTTGGGTGATATCGAATTTTTAAATGTCAAATTTAGATATCCAACTCGTCCTGATACTGTTGTTTTAAAAAATTTGAATTTAAAGATCAAGCCAGGTATGACTGTAGCCTTTGTAGGTCCCTCGGGTTCTGGTAAATCTACCAGCGTTTCGTTATTGCAACGTTTTTATGACCCACTCTCTGGTACAATCACATTGGATGGCAGAAACCTTAAAGATTTAAATGTCAAATGGCTTCGTGAAAAAATCGGTGTGGTTTCTCAAGAACCTGTCCTGTTTAATACCAGTATCAAGCAAAATTTAATGATGGGTAGCTCCAATTCCAATATCAGTCAAGAAGAAATTGTTGCGGCTTGTAAAAAAGCGAATTGTCATAGTTTTATCAAGCAACTTCCCAACGGCTATGATACGCTAGTGGGTGAACACGGTGGTATGCTATCAGGTGGTCAAAAGCAGCGTATTGCTATTGCCAGAGCTATTTTAAAAAATCCTGCCATTTTATTGTTGGATGAGGTAACATTATGATAACATACACTCACATGAT
Organism: Mucor mucedo; assembly: GCF_025094135.1. Lineage (NCBI taxonomy): Eukaryota > Fungi > Mucoromycota > Mucoromycetes > Mucorales > Mucoraceae > Mucor > Mucor mucedo. The sequence goes on along the minus strand of NW_026252466.1, from coordinate 5,941 downwards.
CCGTTCTAATTAGATAAATTTTGTTGTTTAGGCTACTTCTGCCTTGGATACCCAATCCGAACGTCTTGTTCAAAAGGCCTTAGATGAAGCTTCTGCAAATCGTACTACCGTTATCATTGCACATCGTCTTTCTACTGTTCGAAATGCTGATCTTATTGTTGTGATGGAGCATGGTGATCTTGTGGAACAAGGCACACATAACGAGCTTATTGCCAAAGGTGGGATTTATTCTGAACTCGTGAAAAAACAACAAATTGATACCGTAGACAAGACAGCCATCATAACAGAAGAAGATGACGAAGTTTTATTACGCAAAGAAGCAATTGAAGTCAATCGAAAAAGTTGTATTGAAATGGCCAGAGCTTCTGATCATTCTACTATTGCTAACGTAGTCCGAAAAAGTGGCCGCATGTCTGTTATTGATGGGTTTGAAGCGAAAAAGAGAAGAGAGGCTCTCGAAAAAAAGGCAGCTAAAAAAATGAAGGCTCCCGTCTTTAAGGTGTTTAAACAGATGCGTCCACAATGGGGTTGGATGGCCTTGGGCTGTCTAGGTGCTTGCATTGCTGGTGCTGTTTTTCCACTGTATGCTCTGTTCTTTGCAAAAGTCATTACTTTACTGAATGAAAATAACGATCGTTATTATGGTCCCCTAGAAGGCCCAAACTTGTATTCCTTCTTGTTTGTTGTTTTAGGACTGTTTGCATTCCTCGGGTTTTCCTTGCAAGTTATTTCTTTTGAAGTGGCAGGTGCAAAATATACAAGATTTTTACGCAGTAAATTGTTCAAGGCCTATATGAAGCAGGAAATCGGATTTTTTGATCAAGATGAAAACAATGTTGGTTCTCTAACTTCGAAACTTGCTGTCGACGCTAAATGTGTGAATGAATTAGTGACAAAAGTTTGGGGTGATGTTGTGCAGATTATTGTTACATCAAGTATTGGTAATATATTCATTATACACACCATATGCATATAAATATAATATTAACTTTTCCTGATAGGTTTGGCTATTGCTTTTATGCATAGTTGGAGATTGACATTGATTATTTTATGTATGGCACCACTAATTATTGGTGCATCCGGTTGGAATTCTAAGGTTCAACAAGAGTTTGAAAATAATACAAAAGACAATGGTAATGAAACAGCTGAAGTGGCTAATGAAGCGATTAAACAGATCCGTACCGTCAGTGCATTGAATAAGCAAGTTTATTTTGAAGACAAGTATTATCATGCTACTGAAGGAATGCATCGTTTAGCCAAAAGAAGAGCCTATACTTCTTCCATTGGTTTTGCTCTTTTACAAGCCACTTCCTTATACACAAATGCTGTCGGATTCTATGCCGGTGTCCGCTTAATTATGCAAGATAAAATCACATTAAATGAAATGGTCATTACCATGATGTCCATTATGATCATGGCCGATAGTGTTGGAAGAAGTAGTGTCTTTATCACCACATTTGTTAAGGCTAAAATATCCGCAGTGGCAGTCTTTCAAGCTTTGGGTCGTGAGCCCAAGATTGACCCTGATCTCGAGGGAATTGAACCAGCTCATTCTGATATTGATGGCGCCATTGATTTCAGTAACGTTAGCTTTAGATATCCTGCCAGACCCGATGTTCCTATCTTTAGTGGCGAGTTTAATCTTAAGGGTAAAAAAGGACAAACTATTGCTCTGGTAGGTCCATCTGGTTGTGGTAAATCCACAACAATTGGTATGCTGCAACGTTGGTATGATCCTTTAAGCGGTACTGTGCGTGTAGATAACCATAATGTCAAGTCATTCTCCTTGAAGAATTTACGTAGTCACATGGCTCTTGTAGGACAAGAACCTGTTTTGTTCGATTTAACCATTGGTGATAATATTCGATTTGGTGTAGACGATGCCGAAAGTGTGAACCAAGACCAAGTGGAAGAAGCTTGTAAAGCAGCGAATATCCATAAATTCATAACCAGTCTACCGGAGGGGTATGCAACACGTGTTGGTGATAAAGGGTCTCAATTATCAGGAGGACAAAAACAACGTATTGCTATTGCCCGAGCTTTGATTCGTCAACCCAAGATTTTGTTGTTGGATGAAGCAACGTCTGCCCTTGATAGTGAAAGTGAAAAACTGGTGCAATTGGCTTTAGACAAGATTCTCGAACAGGGAGGCAGAACAACGATTACCATTGCTCATCGATTGTCAACTATTACCAGTGCTGATCTAATTTGCGTTATAAAAGACGGTCGTGTAATTGAACAAGGCAGTCATTGGGAGCTATTGAAACTGAATGGTGTTTATACTAGCTTGGTGAATCAACAATCGCTAAACGTCACATAATTACTTTTTATATCTAATAAGTGCAGTGTTTCTTTAATAAACTGCAAAAAAAAAAAAAAGAATTAATACATTTAAATAAGCGTGGGACATCCACTGCTATAAATTTAGACAGACAAAAATTAATTTTAGACAAATGTAAATTGATTCAGACCAATAAAAAAAAAAAAAAAAAATTAGATTTCTGAGCTTTTCTTCTTCGGATGAATCATAAATTATAAGATCAAGCATTTACCTGCATGAAATAACCAAAGCGATAACTTTGGCGTAATTTTCTAATTGCTTGCTGATGATGACAATTTTCTGCAAAAAACAGCAGGGCGTTTTCCAGTGTTTCTTAAACTGTTCAAGATATGACGGAGATTTAATTCAGCTGCCAAGTCACGATTCCATTGTCGTGAGTCCATTAAGCATTTCGATGAGTATGATCTCATTTTGAGAAAAAACGCCCAAAAGAAAAGGAGACAAAGGATGCGGGACGTTTCAAGCATGTGGTGATTAAGCCCGAATTTCTATCTCAGGCACCCGACTGAGCACGAGTTCCTGAATTGTAAATAAACAATTTTCTTCTTCTTTTTTAATCTACTCCCCCTTTTCCAACAACAATTTTTTACATATTCATAGTGGTTTATTAAAATTAAAAAATGGCATAGGTGAATTAGCTTAAACATATATTTTTTTTCTTGAGGAATCATTACAATGCAGCCGTTTTGAATTCGTGGATTACTAAAATTGTCAAAACTACATGCAACCGTGATTGCGTTGCGTATTCTATGTACAGGTAAAATCGAATGTACATTTGTATTTTCATAGCCTTTGCCTATTTTTATAGTTTCGTTTTCTAAAATATTGTTACCAGGGTTGACAGGGATAAACCACCATACGAAAGCGAATGTGTGTGGGGTAACACTGCCGTTAACAATTACGACGTGTTGAAAGAAATATTGTATCTCGCCGTAAAAGCAGGCAACGGATTCCGACGAATGACTGTATTTAAAGAATGTTTGAGTATACGCACCTTTCATCGATCTTGACATACGGCTTTTGTACATAATATTAGATTGAAATTGTTTGGATATTCTGGCGTCGGCACCAACATAAATCGAAGGAATGTTATTGGAAAGTGAATTACTATAGTTGTTGCATAGATTAGTCGTGGTTAAATGAAAGAGATTGGTGAATGGACGATTTGGATAGCATACAGTGTAGTATTTAATAAGAAGCATATGGTGTGATGGATCGAGCGGAGTGGATTTAATTTCATCAGAGCTAGTAGGGATAATGTTCGGATGAGAGTATAGCATTTTCGATCCGGTCACCACACCTCCCGAATTGGATATTCATAGGAAGACAATTTGTAAAAAATAATGCGATCTTGAGGACTGGAGCTTGTGTATAAGGATTGACTGATGGCGCTGGTGTTGTGGAGAATGTGGGGTTGATCTTTAGAAATGATATTGGAGCTTGTTAATTGTTTAATGAGAGACGAGATATGAATGCTTTCCAAAAAATTTGGCATGTACGAAGTTTGAATTGATCGAAGGTTTCTATTCTCTGTCGACTGCTTCAGGACATCATTCATTTTTTCAAGAGAGAAAAAAGAAGTGTTGAATGTACTGCCATAGTATTCAATATTTTCTGACAGGTGGAGGACGTAATGATAGTTAGGTTTGATTGCCTCGCGGCCGAAAAGTACCACATAGTCTTTGCAAAAACAGCGGAAGAGTTCTCGTGCTTCAAATTCCTGGGCCGTAGTAATCGCGGGTTGTACAAAAATTCTACAAGCTTGCACAAATTGTAACCAGTCTGCATAATGCTTTTTGTGAAAATCATCGACTAACCTATCAGAAACAATCATGTACTTTAAGACATATTCCGAATAGTGCAAAGTCCAGATTTTAAATTCGATGCCCTTCATATAAGAAAAAGCTCCTTTTATTTTGGCATGTGTAGAGCTGTAGTCGTTGGGCGTGATGATACTTGAAGCGAGTGCGGCCATACTGGAACATCTTTACACAAGGTTAGTAATGACATTTGCGTATATATAGTGTCATAAATTTATAATACCTATGATAGTGTTGTGGTTTCAGAAATCCAAATGCAATGTAAATGATCCTGTGTGGTAGCTTTTACAAGATCAAGGTATCTTAAATTCCTTAAAAAGCTATATCTAATACCGTGGGCCCTGTCTTGGCGATGTCTTTCCGCATTATTATGGCTATTTAACCACTTGTCTGATTGAATATCATTCAGCTTCTTATTGGCGTTTTGCAGGATGATGCACAGCATCAAGGCCAGAATAGTCCAAATTAGATATGTCAGGAAAAACTTTAAACGACCTATCACATCGGAGACATCATCGTGTAGAAGAAAATCCAGTAAATCCGCTCAATTTTCGTTGCATGGGTAAATCGCACAAGATTTGATACAAACAGGCTCTGACAGTAGCATCGTAATCTTGGCCATGTTTTCCAGAATTGAATCTAGACATTTGAGCACTAAAATACAAGGAGCGAAGTTGGTTTGTAACAATGGATAATAGTCGTTGTGTTTGACAAGTGTTGGGTTCATGAGGTCCTTCGATTAATGCAAGCAGTATCGTGTTTTCTTTCTTTATGCGTTCCTCGGCTGGTAAATTATTTACTTGCAAATAAAAAGCGACGCAAGAAGCGGAAGTAGTATCATATGTTTGGAATCCATCTATGTTTAACTGGGTTGTAAGTATATCTCGTCTTTTTTTTTGTATTCTAACCTGCATTCAATATCAAACATAGAGATATACTGCTGTTTACAAAAGGGTCACCACTCGGAGAAAGAATGTTTCGCCACATTTGTCCCTGGGAGCAATGGTACATCATATCAGTTGGGTTTACAGCTTCTTCAAAACTACGCCATTCTTCACACTTCTCCTCGAATCCTTCTCTCAGAAACAACTTTTGGATCGAACTTATAAGACAATGGTATACAAATTTTTTGATTGGAGTATCGGAACCGTTTTGAAATAATGGGGTTTGACAAGGTTTTTTTTTTTTTTGAGGATATTGATAAATGTACATATTTGTGGAGGCCCAGGCTGTGTTAACCCGTTGCTTGTAGCATAAAGATAAACAGAGTAGCATTTAGGACAAGTTGCGTAGACAGTCATATCTTTGTTAAGATCGATAAATCCAGTTTGAAGCTTGATTATGGGTAGCGATTTTGGAAATTCAAAATTGCTGAATAGCATACGGAACAGATCAAGTAATTTGTGTGTAGCGATGACGGTCAAGAAGTTCATTTGGAATATAAGTACAAAACAACAAATAAACAAGTAAGTGGGATCTTGTGGTATTCTGGGATGATTATTCTGTTGGACTACGATTGTTTCAATAAAGTTGCAAATATTTGTTTTCAGTATTAAAGGCCAAGGGATTTAAGTCCAATTTTTTGCCACTCAATTAACAGTTGCAACATTTTTTTCTGAAATCACCCTCCTTCTTAGTATTTTCTTAGTAGATTACCATCTTGTAAAGAGACAAATTATGGAAAACAAAAAAAATGGTCCAAGGGTTATTGAAAGTACCTATCAAACGCACTGCAGGAGCACTTTATGTTTGTGTGTACCGTTCTTGTACGTAAACCTGA